>NW_028229665.1:0-172004 GCF_053477565.2 Lygodium microphyllum
TCCAAGATTTATGAAAAGAAGATGGAACAAAGCGATTTTGATTGAATCTTCAAAAGTTAGAATTGAATTGCTTTGTACGAAGTTACCATTAGTTGGGAATTTTTGTGGTCGCTTCTCTCATCCTTGAATTTTGTATTCAGCATCATGGGCCAAAGAAATCGCATCCTCGAGGGTCGTTGGCTTGAACATGTTCACCTCCGTATAGAAGTGACCAAGAAAACCAGACATAAAATTGCACTTGTGGATCACCTTAGGTACATCTTCAAGCATTTGAAGTTGCAATAAGGCATTCCAAAAATGCTCAGCGTATTGCAAAATAGGCTCACGATCTCTTTGTTGCAGAAGATCCCACTATTTGATTGCTTTTTCGTGGAATTGAGGTGGAATAATATTCTACAAAATTTTCTTTTGAAAAACCTCCCAAGTCATTAGGACCAAAAATGCTTCAAAAACAACACTTGTAAGAAATTGATTAAGTTGCTAATTAATTGAGGTTTAGGAAGAATAAAACCTCTAAATTTGGTTGTCCAGATGTGATTAATGAGGGAATATTTGGTTCATTGAAGAGGTCGGCCATTAATTTCCCTTAGCTTTTAATCCAGGTCAGGGGTCACCTTTTCAGCCGTTTTTGTCTTGGAACTCGAGAGATTTTGTATTTTCGAGATTTTTGCATGAAAATCGCATTTGTTTGCTCCCACGTTTTCTTTCTACACACTATTCTCTTTCGATATTCTTTTTGTTGCACTTGCTTCCTATCACTGTGCGATTCTTGCTCGGTTCATTTGCTAAAATGTTTAGCAATACCTCTTCAAATAACACAGGCGCAAGCATACGTAAATACAAGCTAGCTGTTTAGCTAGATCCGATTTACACATCTTGGAGAAGTATACATTATTGAGTATTGATAGATGAGATCGAAGCCAACAGGTTGCGAACACAAGGAATGAAGCATATAGATTTATGGGTGGACGGAAATATTTATCCCACGGATCCTTCTACATGTAAACCACCTCCTTTTTTCAATGTCCATGACTATATAAGATATGTTGGAGAAGGTTACAATGGGATACTTGGCTACTGTATGAGGTTATACTCTGCATCTTACACATATATAGCTCAAATGCACGAAATGAAAAAAGCACTAGAAACTGCACAAACAAATATTTTAGAGTTGACAAGTCAGATTGATGTTTTGAGAAATGGTAACAAGTCATTACAGGATAAGCTAACACGCTTGAGAGAAACTCCAGTAGGATTTAGAGAGAGGAAGAGACCATTAAAAAATATAACCAACTTGTGTGAGAGAGCAAAGAAAAGGAGACTAAATCTTACAAAGAAATATGTCTCTAACATATTAGGCATCAATATCCGAGAGAATGAGGAAAGAATCGAACTTTTGAAGGAAACCATGAATAAGAAAGATATTTTGAGGATTCTTAAGTCACCCGAAAATGCAGATTTGAGAGGTCCAACTCTCAAAGAGTTAGTAAAGGACTTAAAAGGCACGGTGAAAGCAAATGAAATTGTAAAGATGTGTGATATTGAAGTATAAGTTGTAAAGGTTATCGTGCTATCTCTGGATTATGGTTTAAAAATCTTAGACGCAATAGGGTAACTGTATTTGGATTGCCCCGAGCCCTTGCAGTTTCGACTGCAAGAATTGCCATGAATCATAAGATTCCACATGTTTTTGGAGATTACATTCACATCGAAAGGTCTATGTCCTATGAAAAACAAAAAAAATGTAATTTTTTATTACAATGCGTTTAACAATATATGGGTTGATCTAAAAAAGGTGCAAATCGCAATGGTTCACATGTATAAAATCACAGTAGAAGAAAGTTATGGCGTTCTAAATTTTTCCTTGAAGTTGGATGAAGCACAAATTCAAAAGGGATAGAAGATGGAAAGAATTAGCACTTGCCTCATGAACATGGCATTGGACCATAGCAATGGTGAGGGCCAAGCTCCATTGCATATGATCCACTCTCAGATGGAGATTTGGTGGATTGGTGCAGCCCAGGTACCAATTGAAAATCATCAAACGTTGAAATGGTTGTTCAACCATACAGGTATATTCCAAATATCATTAAGCCTCAAAGTGAAGGCGAAATGTTGGTAGTTGATGGGGTTGGTAATTTTAATGTGGAATGGCATACAAGTGCTAATTTAAAAACTATCAAATGTATGCTTGGAATATGTAATGGTGCAAATGCAAAATATCCTTGCATTTATTGCATGGAAAGTGTTGGATCCAAAGATTGGAGTAGTTTGGGACCAGTAAGAAGAGCCCCAAATAGAGACTCTATAGATTTGAGTAAATTTAAAAACATAGAAGACATCTGGGATCCCATTCTTTCAATCTCTCTTAAGAATGTTCATATTTGTACTTTGCATGCAGAGATTAGAATAATCGATAAGCTTCTCAGGTTGCATCTTGACTACGCATATTCCATTAAGCCATTATCTTTATCAGATGAGTGTATTGATAAATGCGAGGCATTACTATCGAAAATGGGATTTCATGGAGGCCAAGTTCACTTGAGAAAGATCCAATACTTGCAGGAAAAACAAGAGATATCTTGGCCGATGTCTCTATGGGAGGCTCAAAAGCTAGACGATTCTTAGGAAACCATTCAGGAAAGCAAGTGAATGCGGCTTGGGAGTGTTGGAGAGAGCTATGTGAGATCACAACAAATGTTGCAAGCACGCCGAGGCTTGCGTTTCTTAGAATGGAGGTTTGGATACACCTTGATGTTTTTCTAAAACTCCTCAGGCAACATAAGACAACATATACATATGCGGAAGAGTTCAAAAGATCAATCACAAATCTTGTTCGGCCGATAAAAGAGACATGGGGAGAAAAAGATATCACTTTTTATCTGGTAAAGTAATAATTATTTAATATGGGTTTATTTTAACAAGTTTTTCAATTGGTATAAAATAAGTGTTACTTTGTATTGCAGCATATTCTTCATATTCATGGGCCTTACTTTGTGGAGGAGCATGGCCCCTTAGCAACTTATAGTAGCCACAGCATGGAAAAATCCCACTATCAAGCACACACAAGTTATTTTCGAAGCACAAGGCATGGGGGAGGAGTTACAAAAAGTAATGCTTTGGAGGAGCTATTCAATTGGTTTTTTCGACAACAACTTCAAAGAATGCAGATAAAAGATGGCAATGACACATGAGCAATCACACTTTTATATATAAGATAGAATATATACAAAGCTAGCTTTCTAAAACTCTCACATTCTCTTCCTCCTCAAGGATCTTTCCTCTATAACATAGAAATTTGATTCTCTTGTAGCCATCTATATATTTTACATCAATTCGATTTGTAGCCAAAGCATAGGATGTGAAGGCCAAAAAGTATTTTGCTCTAGAAACAGAGTAACTTGGACCGTAGCCAAAAATCCTAATTGATGTAGTCTTTTCCAAAAACATTACTTTGTGGGCATTATATTGTAATCCTGAGAAACCTAGAAGCCTTGTAAGAGCTTTAATACAAAGTATGGGCCATGTTGCATCCTCTGAGAAACTACTATGAAGTACCAAAAAGGAATTAGGGTCAATCCTAGCTAAGTAGTGGCCGAGTGCAATGTCTTTCAATGTACTACCACCAGCTCTCGATCCTTTGCCACGTCCCAAGAAGTTATCTGAATCAGCAATCTCCAACTGCAAATAACGCCCATACCAAATGAGCGTGGAACTCAAACCTACCAATGTGTAAAAGCAAATTCAAAATAATCTTACCACTTGGTTTTCATCATACTCCAATTTAACTAGATTCCATAAATTTATTGATGATGATGTCTCATTGGTGTTTATCAATTATTTAACGTATTCAGACTCCTCTCTTCCAAAATTGAAAATCCCAAGTTGGCTTTGCATGCAATCGAACTCCTCATCAATAATACTCAACTCTTTCTTAGCATCTTTTGCCTTTTCAAAACAAAGAGAGAGGGCGTCACCAACATCAATAATTTATCATCTATAGTTTCTTTATCAAGTTTGAGTATCTCTTCCTTTGATTCATTCTCTGTGTCAACTATCCCATTTGCAGCATCAGAAGCCTTTGCAATAATGGCTAGACAATAATCTTCCCTAAGATTGAAAAGTTTTTGAATATCTAACAGTAAAATGTACTCCTTCTCCTTGAAAGGTATAGATGGTAGAGAAGGAACAGTATAGTGAGAACTCTCATCAATTGCAGGATTTGCATTACCTTGGCTCTTCTCAATGATGGTATCAGGTTTGAAGTGAACAACATCCAACTTCTCAACAATAGAAGCCTCAAAATCTGCATCTACAACCTCCTCTATTTTCTTTTCATCTGCCAGGTCATCTAACATACAAAAGCTAGCAGACTTTGCTCCTTCCAACTGTTGCTCATTAGCTTTCAGAGAATATTTGACAAGGGTGAAAACAATAAAAGAAGCAGACTTTGACATAATCTTGCAGTTCTTGGAATGAGTGGAGCACAATATGTCTCTTGCATAAAACTTGTCCGGAGAGTGGACACCACACCTCTTAGTAAACACTGACTTTTCATTACCTGTTGACTCAATGGGAACATGGACATATTCCTTTGTATCAACTTCAATAGCAAGGCCTGCTAGATTTTCAAACTCCAAAAAGTCCTCCAAATAATATTTTTTACAATATTGTAAAACATTGTCATGGTCCCAATCAAGATTAAAGACATTCTTAGCAACTCCATAGAAAGAGAGATCCATGCCATTCTGAAGGATAAAGTCAAGAAGCCTCTTTGATGGAGTCACATCACTAAGCTCTGATACTCCAAGAACTCTCATTGCAGACTTTCCCTTCCCTGGAGATGTGCTTGGCTTTCTGACACTGGTGGCAGAGCATGGGAAAGAAACAGAATGCGCAGGCTCATAACATGTTGAAGCCCTTGAGCCTCTAGAAAGCCTTCTCCTTTTCCTAGTCCCTAGCAGAACCTTGGAGCCCAGAAAATCTGTAGGTTCAGCCATATTTCCAACGCTTGCACAATACGGCATGGTGAGACTCAAACGCTAAACACGGATGTTGGTACTCGCACCGTATCGAGAATGCAAACCAGAATCTCCGAAAGCAAAGGGCCGCACCGGAAACGACGCGACAAGGTAAAATCCAAATCAACGACCGCTCGGCCTTGCACAGTATTGGGTTAGGAGTCTGGAAACGAACGCTGCACCAAAGCAAGACAACAAAAGCTAAGCCCAAAATGACGCGAGCAGGCAAAAGTGAAAAACATGAACACTCGCCCTCGCGTCGTATCGGGAGAATAATGAGAAGTCCGCAAAGGCAGCCGAAAAAGCCGTACAGAGGACCCCGACACCTCCTTATGTAGGGCATGCAATAATGCCATGTGGCACTAGCCATTGGGCACCGACATGTGGCACTAGCCATTGGGTGACACGTGGCAAACACATGGACCGATCATTAGTCGACACGTGGCATATAGACGCTAGGCGAACACGTGGTACAATCAATGCAAGACACATGTTTGACACGTGGCATGGTTGACGAGGGTATATAAGGGACCCTTTTGCTTACATGTACACTTTCCATTCTCTCGAGCTCTCGCGCCGTGCTTGCCCGATACAGAGAGATCCTAGTGATGGCCTATTGCGTCCTTGTCCTATTCGTCGTATTGGTTCCCATCGCCCGATGATACGGAGCAAGGGTACTCCTGCCTCTTTCCCGGTTTCCTTATTTCTTGCCGTTTTGTGGTTGTTTGTTTGATACGGAGCGAAGGTCAAAAAATTTCTACCCAGGTTTTCTCATTTCACGCCGTTTCGTGGCCTTTTTCCTTGCTACCCACCGCGGCGTTTTGTGGATGCTTGTTCAATACGGAGCGAGGGCGTCCTTCAATGGTCTACCTAATTGCCATCTCACGTCATATCGGTCTTTCTTCTCGCGTTGTCCTCATCTCCGATATGGCGTGAACGCTAACATACGTCTTGTTCATTTGTTCCTCCTTGCGCCGTATCGTGCCTGCTACCCTCTTGTCAGATTTTCTAGAAAATTCCTATCTCATTTTTGTCTTTTTGACTCTTTTATTTCCTTCTCTACATGGCAAGGACAAGGCAAACTGCAAGAAAAGTTTATGTAGATAGGAAGGACAGTGGGGGTAGAAGGAAGTTACAATTTGATGAATCTGAGGAGAAACTCTCTTCAAATATTGCTGAGGCTGGGCCATCAAAGGCCCCAGAGCATTTTGCCATAGAGATCCCCCCTACACGAGGTGTTGCCATGGCATCTTCCATGGAGTTAAAGCATTCCAGTGCAGAGAATGTTTCTTCTCCTGAAGTTGAAGAAGCAAATGGTGAGACTTCCCCTGGGAAGGATTCATCCCCTCCAATTGCACCTGAGCCTACTTCTGTTGGAGCTTGTGAGCCTCCCAAGCCACAAAAGAAAAAGAGGAAGTCTTGGTTCTTCTACATGCAGAGGTGTTTTAGTGAGATTAGAAAAGCCCAGAGAGCTACAGAGCACATGATTCCAAAGGCTACTTTCATAAGAGTTGTAAAAGAAATCTCTGACAGATTGTCTAGAGTGGCAACTATCTCTGGTCTTCATAAGAAGTGGCAACTCTCAGCAATTCTTGCTCTATAAGAGGCTGCAGAAGATTTTCTCATTGATTTCATGAACGATGCTTACATTGCTATTGCGCATGCTCATAGAATTACCCTAATGAATAAAGATTTCAGCATGATTAGCAAAATCAGGTATAGGTTCAATAAAGTGTTGAGGCCCTTGCCTTCCAATGATCAAAAGCCTTTGAAATCCTTAACATTCCCCTGAAATTGTCCAGGAAAGGGAATAAGCTAAAGGTTGAGGATGTAACTCACCTTTACTCTACAAGGGGTGCCACTCGACAGGAGTCTATCTTGAGAGAAAAAAGGCAAGAGGCCTTGGAAACTGAAGACAAAGTTTACAAGAGGAAAGCCACATCACTTGGTCCCATCAACTACGAGAGGATGGGTAAAGTGTATGGGCAAATACTTGTGAATGTTTCTGCGGAACCTGAGGAGGATTACCTTAGTATATATCCCAAGGACAAGCCCATGTTGGAGAAAAGGAATGTCCAACTATCTGACTCCATTGTTTTTTGTTGCATAAGGTAAGGCTTATAGGTTCAAGTATATTTTATATGTAATTTGTATTGATTTTGATCGATTCAAATAGCTTTTGCTATTGATTGCAGGGCATTCGTCTCCTCTCTCACTCTCGATATCCGTAGAGCCATATATGTTGTTGATCCACTTCTCTCAGTGGAACTATTTGCAAGATTTGGGTCTAATATTGCACCATTCTTTCGTGCTTTTGATAGTGTGACAAATTACCACATCTTTTTCCCTTATGTAGAAAGGTATTTTTCTTTTCTATAGAGGAAAATTTACATTCATTTGCTTTCACCCTTCTGCTCACCTCTATTTTGAATTTGCAGAGGGCATTGGAGTCTTATCTATATCAACTGTCTTACTAGAGAAATTATCTTTATGAACTCTCTCACCAGTGTTCATGGCCAAGCACAAATGTATGTTGAAAGAAAATTACTTGCTTTGATTACATTTACAAAAAATATTTTGAACTAACAAAGCTTCCTTTTGTAGTGCTGGTAGACTTGTTTCTACGTTTTTGGATACTACATATGAGGATCTTGCTGATCCTCAAAAGCCTTATACGTTTCTTCTACAAGAAGTACCATTGCAAAGCGATGTGCATTCTTGTGGATGGAGAGTTATATCAAATATTTGCAAAATAGTGGATTCAAAGTTGTTACAAATAGAAGGAGTGAATGTAAGTTATTAATTTCATTTGATTTTTGTGTGACCCTTATCATGATGTCTTTTCAATAACTTATAACATTTATTCTTACAGTGTAGAGACTATCCTAATTCGTATGTTTGGTGGATAAGGGAGAGATGCATTGAGTTGATTTTGGACAAGGCAATCACACCATATGATCTTGACTCCCCTCTTTCTCCCAAAACTTCAATGGCCAAGGGCACAAGCAAGGGAAAGGGCAAGGGAAAGGGTAAAGGCAATGGTAAAGGCAATGGCAATGGCAATGGCAATGGCAAGGGCAAGGGCAAGGGCAAGGGCAAAAGCAATGGCAATGGCAATGGCAATGGTAATGGTAATGGTAATGGTAAGTCAGCCACAAAGACCACTATTGTCGAGTCTAAAAGAAAAGGAATGCCAATGCTTTCTCCTCTGAAATTTGATCCATCCCCTCTTAAACCCCAAGAAAAGAGAGTACCTGTGAACGTGAAATTCTTTCAACAATCAAAGAATAAAGGCCTTGTGAGAAAAGATATCTTTGAAGAAATCAATAAAGAAGCTACAAAGCCAACAAAGGAGAAGGCATCAGATTAAGAAGAATCAAAAGAGTAAATATAAGTATACACTTGCCTTATTATTTTGGCTTTGTACACTTATATGAAATTTTTGTATCTCATGATGTAATGAACTTCTTTTTCACTTATAAATCAAATGTAATGTACATTTATTTCTATACATTCGAAAGGAAACTTGTTTCATGATAGATTATGAGTTCCCACTAAGAAATATCTTAAGGATAGTCAATTAAGATAAATTCCTGCAAAGTCTTCATTCTCAAGGCTCAAAACTCACAATTGCGGGAGACAAACAACTCGTATAAGAGAAAGAGCGCTCGGCTCTTTTACCAATTGTTACACCATTTACTTTGAACTTATATCTAGGGGATGTATTGTCTAGCAATTCCAAGGTATCCCTCACATCTTTCAAACTCCAATTGGAAGTAACATTCACCTCCTTTACTTCTTCATGCGGAAAAACGTGCACCACAAGTTTATACAGTGTGCAATTTGTATCGGAATCCAAGGGAACCCAAATACCCAATCTTAGTTTGTATCTCCTGTAATCAAAGCCCAAAGCAAGAGTTTGGCGAGGGATACTATAAGCCAAAGACAAGGATTGAGGGCATGCACTACATCTCAAGATATCACCCTTATGGTCGCACTCTCTAGATTTCCAAAGCATCCCTATAGTGTTGTCCAAATCCTCTTCCAAAAAGTTTCTACTTAGCCAGGATACCTTCGTTCTTTGTAAATGTGTTGTTTTGAAGCAAACCACGAAGATATGGAGGGGTACAAACCATGATAAACGTATTCTTCTTGAGATCCTTCTAGTTGTCATGGACTTTTGAATATCCTAAGATATTTTGAATTTGAAACTATGCACCATTGCCTTGTCAGGAATCTCCCAGTTTAGAGATGAAAGGCTTGGAAATGGCAAATCTTCAATATTCCCATACCTATCTGCTTTAGAGGAAACCACATACTATGCATAATATATAAAAACCTTGCATTCACTAAAAAAAGACACAGTTTGATCGGCATAAATAATGTATGCCAATACCTTATGAATGGCATGGAAAGTCCCAATTAGGCTTTCCACAGGTTGCCATTCAATACTTGTTAATAGAAATATATCTGCAATGACGAGTTGGTTGTTCGTACTTGCCTAAGTGGAAAGGAATTACATATGTTATTCAACTAATAACTTACAATGTGTTTGTTGGGGAACCCATTCGTTTGGAGGCAAGTGCATATCCTTGGCCATGTAAACATGTTGCACCTTGACAAACTACCCTTCGGGCATAATTTTGAAGGCAATGATATGCCCCTTCCAATGATGTTTTATATAATCTCGTTTTCTTCTTTTCACCTTATGAGAGCCCTTGCAAGATGGCAGCATGGTAACCCAATCATTTACACTAAAGGTTTTGGGCTCCCAATTTCCATCTACTCCCTGGCTATAGACTGTGCAAGAGTGTATTAAATGAGAAGGGCGCCTAGAGGAAGCCATGAAAAGAATGAAAGCGCATAGAAAGAAGCTCAAAGAGGGGTGAATGAACTAAAAAGTAGTGTCAAGAACACAAATGAATATGTATTGGGCACCAAAAAGAATATTGAAAGATCTCATGACTTTCAAAAAACTCATTATTAATTTCATCACATCTCTGTCACGTATTTTGTTAGATTTGTGAGTAAATAAGGTCTTTGGGACTCCAAAACATGTCAGACTTTGGGGATTTTGGCTAAAAAAGAGGAGAGAATCACGAAATGGACTCCACTATCTCTAAAAAAGAGGAGACAAGAATACCATATTCTTGCACACATGGAAAACTCTCTTTGGCTTGTTTCTCACTACAAGATATAGACCTTATACCAACGTTTAAAGCGGTGAAAATGCAAATAACAAAATTTGTCCCTGTCGTCGCAAAAAGCATCATTATTGGTGACGCCATAGAACAGTCGGTATCATCGTCGCTATCAGCATCGGTATCGCTGATAGCGATAGTTGGCGACATAAATAACGATTCCAATTATGACACGAGCAATAAAATTTGCGATGCTAATAGCGATAATAACAGGGAAAAAAAAATTGTGTGTGTACAATGCGCTTGCAAACAAAAACAATGTATACTGAAATCATAACACTGATACATGAAATAAATACATGATCGCATAATAAGCGATTGGTACAATCATAACAAGATATCACAAATACATAGAAAATGTCTACATAGATCAGGCGACTCAAAAATAAAGGTGTGTGAGCTCCAGGGATCCAAGGATGAGCTACATATCCTCGTCCCCCGAAAGCTCGTCCCACCGCAAAGGAGCATCGAACAAACTCTGCAGAAAAAGAAACAACACATCATTCCACCATACAATAATGCATTAAAATATCTCATGGTAACTACAGACAAGAAAGATGAGTGACTTACAGGGCCACCGTGTCTATACAATCGGTCGATCAATGAAGTGAGACCATGCCTCTCTGCATATTGGGTCTCAAGGCCAGTCGAATCGCGATTTGTAATGAAGTGCTGCAAAGAAAACAAAATGCTAAATGTTAGAAACATGATTTTCAGTACAAAAAATATTTCAAAAAAATAAACATGCAAAACAAAAGAAAAACTTACAAAGTTCTCCAAATATGTCCTGTGACCGCCACTCCCAAGATGATGGACCACTCCGACCTCCAGTCGTGCCCTCACTGCCTCGCGCTGCTGACTTCAACGTCCTGGAGAATCTGTAGCCTCCTCCCTCAGTCGGTGCCAGTTGTCTGCATCTAACCACTCGGGCTTTGCAGCCCCACTCTTGATTGCCTTGCATGCATTGGATCATCTATGTAACATGTATGCACACATGCAATCCATCATCTAGCTCATAGAGAATCTATCTACTGAGATTGGCACCGAAAACTCCTCGTGAAAGGATGCTACTATATAGTCCTTGCTCCCCTCCAGTATGTTCTTTCAATGATCCAAGATGTTGTGCCGAAAAACTTGTTGGCACAACTCTCTCATGCGAGCCATCACCCTCCTCCCCTCATCATTCATGATGATGGCTCCTGACCTACTATCGACTAGATATCCATAACCCCCTAGAGTCTGCCTAAGATGGATCCTCTCCCATCTACATCCACGCTCGTGGGCATATCAAGGAGACCCCTATGCATCCGGTGTACCGATCGGGGTAATATATCTTGGAGTGGCACCCCTGTCAGGGGTGCCACTTGACGGCTGCGCAAAAGCCAGAGTAACTGGAGTAGACGTCTCCATAGGTGTGACAAATCCCTGAGGTGATGCACCTCCAGTTGAACGATGAGATGGAGACACCGTGTCCATGCCTCCACAGCATCCACCTGAGCCTGAGCTACGCTCCCTGGAAGGGCCACGAGAGCGAGGAGTAACACCTGTATCCCATGTCGACCGTCGGCTCACTGCCTCTGTATCTCTCCAGCATCCCCCTGATCCCGATGCACTCCCTCCCTCTGGTCCAAGTCGTGAGCGTCGAGCTCGTCTGCTTGAAGCCAAAGCATCCAATCACGCTGAAGTAGATCTAGCAAAGCGCCCTGATGAAGACTGAGACAACTCCTGGTCTTCCATCTCTCTGAATCTTGCGATCTGGTCTAGAGACATGTGTGTGAAGATGTCATGTAACTCCTCATCGCTCATCTCTTGACTCATCCTGAAAATGTCACCTGCACAGACAAAAAATGATGTTAGAATAATCAATTTAAATCATACAAAGCATAGTAATATAAATCATTTTAAAAAAATCTCACTTAAAATACATATTTTATGTACCCTTATAAGTGATTGGTCAACGAATTGAGTAAGTGGATGCTCCAAGTATGAAGTATCCTATGGTCCCATGTTAATCTCCTGACACAACTCCGCATACACTGGAAGGTCGATAGACATGTCACCACAAAAGAATGAGTCCACCTCATTCACAAAGAATTTTTGGACTCCTATATTTCCATCATTGTTAACTGACGCTGGCTCCAAGCTTTCGATGGCCTCCACCCCTTGCAATATCGACCCCTCTATTTGCATATTATCTTCATCTATGCTTGAAACATCACTTTGATCATATACTCTCGCACTTCGGGGAGTTGAAGTTATAACATACCACCATCAAGGTTGTCAGGGGTTTAGATAGAAGATTACCTGCTCAAAACACGTACAAGAGAGTTCAAACTATTGTGACATAAACCATGTCGTAATACAATTAGCAAGCAAATGAGTCCATTCACCTATTCACAATGGGCCGGCAACACAAAGGCGTCATGCAAATCCCTCCATTTTTTTTCAGAATCTATTTCAAGAAATCCAGATGGACCTCGTCGAACTGTTGCTCCAGCTCCTCCAAGTACCACTTTGAACCACTGCACATCGAATAGGAACATGGAGAAGCTACGGTAATCCACCGTAACAAAACTTTGCAAGTTCCCAAAATACTCCATCTCATCCTCCACAACCGTGTTTGGATCCTTTGCTCATCGCCGGCTCTCTTGCTCGAACCTTGCTGTGATACCACAGTCCATTATAGAGCGCATTTTGTCAATACGCTCCACGCGAAAATGCCGTCCGCGCGACCACGCTACACTATATATTTTGTACTGTACATTGAAACACTCAAATTAGATGTCACGTATAAAATTTAGATACGACAGATTCTAAACCCCTCATCACCTTTGGACTACATCCCCTCGAGAATTTCCACTCCTCCATTGAGACCTCTATCCCTTCGCGAGACGCTGCGGTCAAAGCTCCATGCAACCATCGCGTTGACGTGAACTGTAGCATCTCCTCCATGCATTCGGGATATCGAATCGGTTGATGACATGTACTACATCGGAATTCAGCTCGTGCTTCCCATTGATCTTGCCTAGCGATCTGATACTTGGCGAGCCACGTCTCCATAGAGGCATGGTGCAACATACAAAAGTGATTCACCTTCTCTTCCATTGAGGCATCCATTCTTTTTTCTACCCCATTTCCAACCACCGCATCTCCAGTCAGTCTATCACCGTTCTTCAGCGACCATAGTATTTCATTGTCTAGTTCTACCATTGGTAGCCATTGTGAAATATGCACTAGCGCCTCAGACACCAACCAACCTTCAGCCATGCTACCTTATGGCCGAGCTCCTTGTCACACAAAGCCTTTCAAGGTTTTCATGAAGCGCTCCAAGAAGAACATCCATCGCGTATGGACAGGTCCAGTAATCTCCACTTCATCTACAAGATGCACAAGAAGGTGGATTTGTATCGTAAGCATGCTGGTGGGCAAGTATTTCTCAAAGAGATAGACTGTCTCCACTGCTCCCTGCCTCGCGGATTCAATAGAGGATGTCTTAATCTCCTTCTGTGAGATCCATTGCACCAAAGTCAACAACCAGTAAATGGCCCCACGTATTTCTGGAGTAAGACATCCTGCGATCACGATCGGTAGTACAAACTACCACAAATGAGAAAGCATTATGAATAATGGCTACATTCCAAATAGCAAAATGCCCATGCTAATTACAATCCATTCGTAGTACAAACCTGACATATCTTATGCCAGTCATGGGATTTTAGCCCTGATAATTGGTCGTCTTTAGAAAATGCGGACCTAAGAGAACGCATCATACCCGTCGGAGTGCGGATAGACTTGATTACTTGCTTCACAATGTGCTCTTCTTTAGTGGACAAAACCCAAGGAGCACGAGGAAGCTGCATGCGACCATCAGCACTCGACTGCGGCCAAAGCACCTCCATCTTACCTACCTCCTTCAAATCCATTCATGCCCCTATAGTGTCTCTCTTTCCTGTGATGTGGTCCCATAACAAGCTGCCCACATTCTTGAAAATATGCATGGGATCCAACAAGTGGTTGACCTATAAGTGGGTCCAATATGGTAACTCGTAGAAAACTAAGAACCGCTGCATTCCATTTGGATGTGATTTTTCGCGTAGACCATTTTCAGCTCGTATATACCAGCTTGCGGCATTCATACGTGTTGGAGGTCATCCAAGGAAACCTTCCCTGAGTTCATAATCCTCTAGCAAGAAAGCAGGGTGTCCTTGATATACCATCTTCTTCATGGTTCTGACCTTCGGGAGTCTAACTATGGCCCGCACAATGGACATGCATGATAACATGAGGTAACCAGACGTGTTCCAACACCATAACCTAGTAAATACTTGCTTGAACGAGATAAAATATAGATATTACCAGCGAGAACGGAGGCCTTCTCACCTGAGCACTCTCCGAATCTCAAAAAGTCATGCATCATCCACATGAGAATGGCTCGAATATTGGCTGACCGCCGACCATCGCACCTGCTCATAACTTGCACGGTGACCCCCTCCTCCCAAAAAATCTTAAGCTCATCGACTAATGGACGAAGATACACGTCCATATTTTTAACTTTGTAGCGACCGGGGACGAGTAAGCTAAGGATGAGATGTCCTTTCTTCGTAAAAAGCCATGGAGGGATATTGTAGTTAATAATGACTATAGGCCACACACTGTAAGAAGTTGAGCGCAGACCAAATGGGTTCACGCCATCCATTGCAAGACCGAGCCGAAGATTCCTTGGCTCTCGAGCAAAGCCTAGGAAGGTAGAGTCAATGTGGCTCCATGCGCGTGAATCCACAAATATTCGTTTGTGCATGCCACGTTGTCAAGCTCGCCATGCCAGACGTACGAGACATGTGGTTTATGCAGGGGATAAGCGGAAAGTGTCTGAGAACTTTTTAAGGGATGGTTTGCCCTTGCAAGTCCTGTCGATACCTGTGAGAACCACACTTTGGACATATCTCCATAGTCTCGTATTCTCCTCGAAACAGTATGCAATCGTTGATACATGCATGGATATTATTGTAGTCCATGCCAAGCTTCTGTAAAACATGTCGTGCATCGTCACGAGACTTAGACATGGTATTTGCAGGTGGTAATATATGATATTTCAATAACCTGAAAAAAATCATAAAACACCTTACAAAAGCACAAATGTTTGTAATAATAGTGTCGAAAAAAAATTCAATGAAGCGTATGTACAAGGTACCTGAACAACTTGGTCACACTCGTATCGCTCCACCCGTATTTTGCTTGCACACTTAAGAGTGCAAGCAGTGTCTTCACCCGAGATACTCGGCACCCATCATATAATGGTATAGATGCTTCCTCTCTAAGCGGATTAGAAGTCTCGATATCCATGGGAATCAATGTATCCTCAATCATTGCCTCCATCTCAAGCTCCAAGATTGTAGGTAGGTCTGAAACGCTGCCTGTCTCCTCTGGCATTGATGGTATAGATTGGCCTTGCGAGTGGTGGGTTGGCTCCTGCACTCCATCCATTGCACGCCCACGTACTCTTCTAATTGGCTGCAAAGGGTGCACTCCTCCTTAGGACGAGACATTACCTCCCTGGATAGAAAATTTGCCAGTGAGACCCAATCTTATTGTATATGTTATTCAATTAGCTTGTAAGTACGATGCATGATTGATATTAACTTCAAATTACCATTTGCTGAAAATTTGCAATCGCCTGATCAATGATCTCAGATTGAAACTCGCCAAATCGTCGTATGTATTCTATAGACAATCGACGTTTTCGTCTAATTGCCAGCTTGCATTGAGAGCAAGGACATGGGACACGCTGATTAAGATACACCTCGCGATCTTGAACAACAGGACCTTCTTCGTTTTCCATTTTGTCTACGTTACAACAAACAATTTGTTTTTGTTATCATTCTTTTCTTTTCTTAGATTGTTATCCTCTCCTTCCATCTCTCTCTTTTTCTATGACCTAGCATATAGTATCATAGAACACTAGTATTTAGTACCTAGTACTCAGTACCTAGCACATAATATCATAGCAACTTAGTATCTAGCACCTAGTACTCTAGTATCATAGTGCCAAGTACCCAGTACTATGATACTATGTAGCAGGTGCCAAGGTACCCTCTCTTTCTCTCTTTCCCTATTAGATTTAATGATTTTTTCTCTTTTTCTCTCTCCTCTCCTCTCTCTCATTTTTTTCTCTCTCCTCTCCCTCTCTCATTTCCCTTTCTTTCTTTCTCCCCCTCTCTCATTTCCTCTCCCTCCCTCACCCTAACCCTCTCTTTCCCTATTAGGTTTAATTATTTTTCTCTTTTTCTCTCTCCTCTCTCTCTCTCACATTTCCTTTTCTCTCTCTTCTCCCTCTCTCATTTCCCTTTCTCTCTTTCTCTCCCTCTCTCATTTCCTGTCCCTCCCTCACCATGACCCTCTCTTTCTCCCTTTTTCTATTAGATTTAATGATTTTTTTCTCTTTTTCTCTCTCCTCTCCCTCTCTCATTTTTTCTCTCTCCTCTCCCTCTCTCTCATTTCCTCTCCCTCCCTCACTCTGACCCTCTCTTTCTCTCTTTTCCCATTAGGTTTAATTATCTTTCTCTCTTTTTTTCTCTCCTCTCTCTCTCATTCCTTTTTCTCTCTCCTCTCCCTCTCTCATTTCCCTTTCTCTCTTTCTCTCCCTCTCTCATTTCCTCTCCCTCCCTCACCCTGACCCTCTCTTTCTCTCTTTTCCCATTGGTTTAATTATCTTTCTCTCTCCTCTCTCTCCTCTCTCTCTCATTCCTTTTCTCTCTCCTATTTCTCTCTCATTCCTTTTCTCTCTCCTCTTTCTCTCTCATTTCCCTTTCTCCCCCTCTCTCATTTCCTCTCCCTCCCTCACCGTGACCCTCTCTTTCTCTCTTTTTCCATTAGGTTTAATTATCTTTCTCTCTTTTTCTCTCTCCTTTTTTTCTCTCCTCTCCCTCTCTCATTTACCTTTCTCTCTTTCTCTCCCTCGCTCATTTCCTATCCCTCCCTCACCCTGACCCTCTCTTTTTCTCTTTCTCTATTAGATTTAATAAATTTTTCTCTTTTTCTCTCTCCTCTCCCTCTCTCATTTTTTCTCTCTCCTCTCTCTGTCTCATTTTCCTCTCTTTTTCTATCTTTTTCTCCCTTTTCTCTCTTCTCTCTCTTTTTCTCTCTCCTCTCCCTCTCTCATTTCCTTTTCTCTCTTCCTCTCCCTCTCTCATTTCCTCTTCCTCCCTCGCCCTCACCCTCACCCACACCCTCTCTTTCTCTCTTTGCCTATTATGTTTAACATCTTATCTCTTTTTCTCTCTCCTCTCATTCTCTCTTTTTTTCTCTCTCATCTTCCTCTCTCATTTCCTTTTGCTCTCTTCCTCTCCTTCTCTCATTTCTTCTCCCTCCCTCTCCCTCTCTCATTTCCCTATTATGTTTTCGTCCCCCCCCCCCTCTCCCTCTTCCTCTCCCTCTCCCTCTCTCATTCCCTCTCCCTCTCCCTCTCTCATTTTCTCTCTCTTCATCCCCCTCCTCTCATTTTCTCTCTCTCTTCATCCCCCTCCCTCTCTTTAATTTCCCTCTCTTTCTCCCTCTCCCTCTCCCTCATTTCTTCTCCCTCTCTCATTATATACAAATTATACAAAAAATAAATAAATAAGAGAGAGAATACACTCTCCCTTCCTCTCGTTCTCTCATTTCATCCCCCTCCCTCTTCCATTTCCTCCCTCTCCCTCTCCCTCTCTTTCTCTCTCTCTCTCTCCCTCCCCCTCCCTCTCCCTCTCCCTCTCTTTCTCTCTCATTTCCTCTCCCTCTCTCAATATATATACACAAATCATATAAGCAAAAGTAAAAGAGAGAGAGAATGCACTCTCCCTCCCTCTCCCTCTCTCATTTCCTCCCCATCCTTCTCCCTCTCCCTCTCCCTCTCTTCTCTTTCTCTCCCTCTCTCATTTCCTCCCCCTCCCTCTCCCATTTCCTCCCTCTCCCTCTCTTTAATTTCCCTCTCTTTCTCCCTCTCCCTCTCCCTCATTTCTTCTCTCTCTCTCATTATATGCAAATTATACAAAAAATAAATAAATAAGAGAAAGAATACACTCTCCTTCCCTCTCGTTCTCTCATTTCATCCCCCTCCCTCTTCCATTTCCTCCCCCTCCCTCTCCCATTTCCTCCCTCTCCCTCTCCCTCTCCCTCTCCCTCTCTCATTTCCTCTCCCTCTCTCAATATATATACACAAATCATACAAGCAAAAGTAAAAGAGAGAGAGAATGCACTCTCCCTCCCTCTCCCTCTCTCATTTCCTCCCCATCCCTCTCCCTCTCCCTCTCTTTCTCTTTCTCTCCCTCTCTCGTTTCCTCCCCCTCCCTCTCCCTCTCTTTCTCTTTCTCTTTCTCTTTCTCTCCCCCTCTCTTTCTCTTTCTCTCCCTCCCTCTCCCTCTCCCTCTCCCTCTCCCTCTCTTTCTCTCTCATTTCCTCTCCTAAACAAGCAAAAGAAGGAAAGATTTAAATCCTAAACAAGCAAAAGAATGAGAGAATGGACTCACCGATGAGATATGGCGAGGGTTTGGTGGCTTCTCTTCACGATGAAGGCTCCTCCTCTCCTTCACAAACGGTGGCGGCAAGCCTTCTTCCTCTCCCTCTCTCACCCTATGCAAGACGGTCACTCTCTCTCTCACTCTCCCTCTCGAAATCTTTCACGAAAATACGCAAAATGAAACGCACTCGGGTTTCGGCCTATTTTTTTTCTCTATTTGTGACGCAAATAGCGATGCCTCTATTCCTTGTCACTACCCGCCCTCACTATACCTCTCTTTCCTTGTAGTGTCTTAATCCCGTGATTAACAAAAGTGCATTTTTGGAAGTGTTTTTGGCCCTAATGAGTAGGACAATCAATACTTGTGCAGACAACTGTCCACCATAGCGATGCTCTGTCCACTAAATGGTTAGTGACACACTTGAGTTTGTCTTTTTCGGCATACAGTTCTTCATGGAAATAATCATCAAACTGACTAATAAAAGAGAGAGCAGTCTTTCTGCTACATAGCCCATTAAAAGTACGGAATTTAAAATTTCTTTTACTTATCTTAGCTTCTTTCATGATAGATTGTGCTTGGAGTGTCGCATTGATCATACGTCATTTAACATGTTCGAGTTGTAGTCCATCTTGTTCAACAGTAGATCGTTGAAGAGTAGCCAGTTGAGCTTGCAAAGTTTGAAGTGCTCTTCGTTCCTCTTGAAGCTGCATCATAATTAGGTCCAAATTTCGTTCCACCATTGGCTCCAATACATCACCTTCAGTTTTAAAATCTTTCATATTTTTATCAAACATCTTGCAAAATTTCAAACAATCTCACACACTCAAAATCTTGTTGGCGGGATGAGCATAGCTCAAAGTTGGGTTTACAAGGCTTGCTTCGATTTTTTTTAAAATGGATTTTTGCGATCTTTCTTCTTTTTGTGGGTACAAAAATTGATGAAATCCTTCTTCCAAGCCTAAAATATACTACAAGTATCAATTTTCTTGTTGGAAATGATCATTATCAGAGTGCAGATATGAACATGGGCTTGCTGAAGGTGTAAAATTGGTTCAAGGTTTATTTAGAGAAGAACTCAATGCGAATGCCCGCTAGGAGGGAAATTTAAAGATAGAAATCTTTAAGATTTAAGCTTTAGTAAGCTTAAAGAACTTAAGCTTTTTTTTTAAAACCTTGACTTTTTGAAATCAAACGCGATAGGACGGTGGCATGTCCTGGTCGCAATCAATGCGATCGAGTTGGTGCTACCACCGCAGTCTCGCTGAAGTTTAGGACATTAAGCTTTTTTTATAAAGCTTATTAAGTTTTATAGTCTTCAATTCACTAATGAAAGTTTCTGTTTTCTAAGAAAAAAAACATTTTGATAAATGAACTTCCCAGGTGGTCCTTCATGAATAGGGAGTGGTTCTTCATGATCCAACAACACAATAGGGGGTTCTTCATCACCAAGAACACATTGGTATTGACGGTTTGTCACGAGACTGACTGTAGAGCCCATTCCTTTTAGGAGCTTTGCCTTCATGCGAGATGGTAAGAGATTGGAAGCCCTTGATCTCAACTTCGCTCTGATACCATTGGTGCGGAAATCGAATATCTATTCTTGATAGTGATCTTGTTTAGGGCATGATAATCAATGCACATCCTATAGGTTTTATTTTTCTTTTTAACTAATAGGACAGGTGTACCAAAAGGAGAACTACTGGGCCTAATGAGTCCTCAGGTTAACGATTTTTCAACTTGGGTTTGAATTTCTTTTTGTTCAATTTGATTATCTTAATAAGGTGCTTTACATGGTGGTTGTGACCACCGAGGAATTAAGTCTATCTTATGATCTTTAGGATGTGTAGGTGGTAAGCCATGTAGTAAGTCAGCAACAAAACAATCTTTAAATTGTGAAAGAAATTGTGAGTGCCTAAGATGCATCTGATTTTCCTTAACTTCAATTTCATTCACCCATACTAAGTATGATTTGCCTAAAGTAGAGTTTTTTGTTCTAGGGGACCTTCTGGCGCTTGCTACTTATGCATCTAACATCCAATTTGTGTACCAATATAGGAGGCTCACGACTAGAGTTCTAGACCCAATGTTGGGCCCATTTTTGGTCTCGATAGGTGGCCCATTTTTCAAGAGTCACTAATAAGTTGTAGTTTTCACATATTAGTTAATTAGGGACTATCCAATCAATTTATATGAAAGAGCATCGAGATAAACTCATTATTTTCTGATAAACACTGTCAAGCTGAGATCCAAAAACAAGAAAGAGCTGAAAGGGCTACACGGTGAGCTAAGTCCTTAGAAAGTATTCCCCTCAATGTAGCGGCCCGATAATGTTGAGATGACAAGCTCAACACATGCAGACATTAATGATGGACCGCCTGGTTAGATGGGTCCACACGTCTACACTTAGCACGTCAGTGGTCATTATGACTCTCACATGGCCACTGACTCATTACTTATTATATTCAAGTTGTTACACCTGGCATAGTTATAGCGCCAATCGACTAGTGTAGTCGATTATGCATTGTTTGACTTAGTAGGCCACTTTCCTTTATGTTGTATCTTATCTATACTTTGTGTACATTGTAAAGTGTGTGGAAGAAGAAGAAGAAACCAGCAAGAAAACGTTTTGGCCTCCATCTCTCTTCTTGTCTCTTAAGTGAGCTTCTCTTTGTGCATTCTGTGTGTGTTTGGCGCAACATCTTGAGCAAGTCCCCCCACCACACAATTCGTGATATGGTATCAAAGCTGCACCATTGATTAAGGCTAGTTTTGAAGGCTAAAATGAAGGAGAGGAGCCAAGGATTCGAGTAAGCAAGCAACGAGTAAGAAGCTCTTCCATTCTCTACCTCTTCTCTTGGACAGTGCCTATGGAGGCACCGGAAGCAGGGCATAGCAAAAAGCTCAAATTGCAGTGAGATTTGGTGTGTGCAAAGAGCACTGTGTATTCTGAAAACAAGCCCTTTGAAGCTTATCCGCTACTATTTTGGGCATTCGAGGTCATTTCAAGCCCCATTTTAGACTCGCAAGGTTGCGCACAGCAGTTCGAGGTATCCTGCAATTTTAGCTATGTCTATCGTAAATAGGTGCACATGTTATAGATTTCAGATATGTAAGTTCAAAGGTGTTTACCAACAAATAAACACAAGGTTTATCTGCAAACTGGTTTTACAGATTGCATGTATTGCTGAGCATGCTGTGAAAAAGGATGTCTGGTGTATTGTTGTGCACTACAAGTCGAGGGTTGTAGAAGATTTGCTTATTGTTTGGTATTAGTTTTGTGATAATGGCAGAGAACAGTGGAAGCCCATCATTGAGAAGCTTGACAAGAACAACTACCCTTCATGGAAGTGTAGTGTCACGAACTTCCTTATTGGAAAAGGCCTCTACGAGTTTGTTTCAGGTGAAGAAAAGGAACCGGAGGTGAGTGATCCTCCAACTACAAAAGAGACAAAGGTACGAAAGGAATGGAATGCAAAAGACAAAAAGATCATGTATTGGCTGTCTGCAGTAATTGACAATAATATACTAGGACATATTAGAAATACAGAGAATTCATATGCATCTTGGACCATACTTGAAAGTATGTTTTTCGTAAATACAAAGGCACCAAAGATTCAACTCAAGCAAGAGTTGAATACATTGAAGAAAGGGAATATGTCTATCAATGAATATGCACTGAAGGTAAGGAGCATTGCATATGCCTTGGCAGCAATTGATGCAATGCCCGATGATGATGATTTGGTGTCGTCTACCTTGGGTGGACTTAACAATGAAAAGGCTTGGAAGTCTTTTGTAACTTATGTATATGTTAGAAAACCATTTCTAGATTTCGATGAGTTGGTCTCCCTCACTGAAGAGATCAACATGTAGAGTGAGACATTTGAAAAAAGTGGTAAACATATCCAAGCTTTCTACTCCAGTTTAGGAAGGGGATGTGGCAGGTCCTCTTCAAGAGGCCGTGGTATAGGACGTGGTAGTGACAACCAGCAAAACAGATTGAATCAGCAATTTGGCGATATGTAGGTTTCAGGAGGTCGTGGTAACTTTAAAGGCAGGGGGAGCTTTAGAGGAAGAGGTGGATGGCAGAACAGAGGTTCTAACAACTCTGGTATTGTGTGTCACTACTGTGACAAAATAGGTCATATTGTAGCCCAATGTTATGCTAAGAAAGATGATATTCGCAGTGGTAAGTTGCAGCAAGGAAACTATGCATCGTCTTCATGACATAATGAAGACAAAAATGAATGTTTGTTTGTTATGCAGCATATGCTGAATGCTGTTATAGGAAAGGGAACACATGATGATTTTTGGTATGTTGATTCAGGTGCATCCAATCATATGACCAGCCATGTAGAATGGTTTGGAGAGATGTAGGATTTGCAAAATACAGGTTATGTGCAGACGGGTGATGATTCATGCCACCCAATTTCACACATTGGAAAAGTTCCCTTGTCCTTGCATGATGGTAAGACAAAGAGTCTTTCAGATGTATTACATGTGCCATCTATTACAAAGAACTTGGTGTCGGTCAAGATCAAATGGTAGAGCAAGGGCTGCAAGTCAAATTTAATGCAAAGGGTTGCTTTGTAGAAGACTTCAATGACAAGTGCAAGTTGGTAGCAAAGGGAAGTAGAGTTGGACATATGTTTACTCTGGATGCTGGAATTCCTACTATGAATGCTACTATGTATGCTAAAGGAAAAGGTGTTGTTGCAGATATTGAAATTTGGCACAAACCATTGGACATGCAAATGTACAAAGGCTGAAATTAATGCAGTCCAAAGGGTTGGTTACAAGTTTGCCTACATTTAGAATTGTAGAATTTCATAAGGTATGCGAAGCATGTCAATTTGGTAAGCAGGCAAGACAACCCTTTTTACATGACAGAGATGTAAGCAGAAATATCATTGATGTTGTGCATACAGATATTTGGGGACCTACACAAAATATATCTCTTGGAGGCAATTCATACTTTGTCACATTCATTGATAATTATTCTAGAAAGCTGTGGATATATTTTATGAAGGAAAAGAGTGAAGCCTTTGAGCACTTTAGAACTTTCAAGGCTGCAGTTGAAAGACAAATAGGCTTGAAAGTAAAGTACTTGAGGTCAGATGGAGGGGGAGAGTACCTCTCGAATGAGTTCAATGATTTTCTGAGGTCTCATGGGATAAAGAGACAGTTCACATGCATGTATACCCCACAGCAAAATGGGATTGCAGAAAGAAAAAACAAGCATATTGCAAAAGTTACACGCGCCTTGATGGCTGAAAAGAATATGTCTAAGCATTTTTTGTTTGAGGTTGTTCATACTACTGTTTATATTATGAATAGAACTCCCACAGCTGCAGTTCATGGTATGACCCCTGAAGAATATTTTATAGGTAAGAAGCCTGATGTCTCACACTTGAAAGTGTTTGGTTATATTGCATATGTTCATGTGCCAGATGAGTTGTGGAAGAAACTAGATCCAAGGGCTGAAAAGTGTGTCTTTGTTGGATACTCTTTAGAGCAAAAAGGGTATCGTTGTTATAACCCTATCACATGTAAGTTCAGAGTGAGCAAGGATGTCATCTTTGATGAAATGAGCAATTGGTATGCATCTAGTGGTGATGCATTGGATGATGATGATGATGATCGTTACACTCATGTGCAGGCTGAAAAGCAAGAATCACAAACTCGTAGTGGACTAGAGACATCATCTGGTAGTCCTTGGTATGGGAGACTAAGGAGTAGCTCTACATCTTCAAGTGCATCTAGTAGCACTACAGGTAAAGACAAAGGAAAGAATAAAGTGTTAGATGGCATTGATGCAGTTCTTGATGGAGACTCCAGTGGCTCATAGAGCTTGGATGATGAGCTTGGAATTCCTTCAGTGAGGACTCCAGGTGTGCAGAGAGCACGTGTCAATGCAAAGACTCCATTCAGTGATCCAGTGGTATGCAGGTCTAGTAGGGTGAGATACCATATTAATCGATTTGGTTTTGAAGGTTATGCAGCTTACCATTATGCTTATATGGTGAAAGTGATTGAAGATGTTGAGCCCACATGTTTTGAGGAGGCTATTGGTCATGCTCATTGGGATGCAGCAATGGATGAGGAGATGGCTACATTAGAGGCCAATAGGACTTGGGATCTAGTATTATTTCTGAAAGGCAAGAAAGCTATTGGATGTAAGTGGGTTTATAAGATTAAGCACAATGCAGATGGTTCTATTAGTAGGTACAAAGCTAGGCTAGTTGCAAAAGGCTATGCCCAGACATATGGCATAGATTATGAAGAAACCTTCAGTCTAGTTGCTAGGATGGCAACTGTCAGATGTGTGATTGCTTTAGCAGTAGCCAAAGATTAGAGGTTGCAGCAAATGGATGTGAAGAATTCCTTCTTGCATGGTGATTTACAAGAAGAAGTGTATATGGATCAGCCATCAGGTTATGAAGATTTAGAGCATCCCACGTATGTGTGCAGGTTGAAGAAGGTGCTCTATGGGCTCAAGCAAGAACCTAGAGCATGGTCTGACAAGATCAAAGAGTATCTTGTCAATATTGGCTTTTATGTTTCTGATGCTGATCACTCACTTTATGTGAGAAAGGGAGATGTAAGCTTGGTCATCATAGTCATCTATGTGGATGACTTGATTATTACAGGTGATAGTGATAGTGGGATTGCTGAAGTCAATGAATTTTTGAAGAAGAAGTTTGAGATGAAGGATTTAGGTGAGCTAAGGTACTTCCTTGGCATTGTGTAACGTGTCCACCTGTTCACTTCCAGGACACGTCTTAGCAGCCCATCAGGAAGAGAGTCTAGAAAGCACCGCCCGGCACTCCCACGAAATGTCACAGGATTTGCGATCTAGGTCTTCCCAGGTCTACCACAAAGCAGAAGCATTCCGGCCATTCCCACTTAGGACGGACTTGAATCGGGGTTTTCCTGGTGATCAAATTCCTAGAACGGTCGCTAGCATCAAACCCGAGGCGAACTACTCTACGCAAAAATGCCAAGGTCAAAGCAGATTCATGCTGCACTTGGTTCAAGGAGAATGGGAAACGAGAGGGATACAAAGCTCAACCTCTCTGCCCGTAAGACATAGTCCCATTCCGGTCCCCTAAAACAACATAAATCGGGACTCTAGTATTCTAGATTCTAGGTCATTGTTCCTTGCTGTCAATTTCCTTCGAGAAAAGTTCTCGGCCAACTAGGACCACCCTTCCGTAGGACGGACCCATGCTCACATCCACCGCACTTTCCTTAGGGTTTGCTTTAGTTATCTAATTACCTACCACATTTAGTTTGACATGGAAAAACAGCTTCCTTGATTAGCCAAATTAATCATCGATTCCTTCATGTAATCTTAGCACTAACATAGAAAAACAATGTCAAGCAAGTTCCTTTTCAACAATTGATCTTATTTATCAATCTTTGGAATACATCATATAATCCAGCCCGAAGGCTATTCCATAATCTAGCACAAAGGCTAATCCATAATCCGCCCGAAGGCAATCCAGCAATCCTCAGGGATTACTAATCCAAGTTTCCACCCGTAGACTAGTATGCGGGCCTTGAGATCCAATCCCGAGTCACGTCGACCTCTTGTGCAGGACCCGGAGGCAAGGGATTTATGGCCAGAGCCCCCCCGACACCCAAGCATCCTCTTGGTCCAAGTAGAACCCACGGAGAGACCTCTCGCAGTGGGTTCGGTCCACATACCCGGCGCGGCTAACAACCCCCTTGGTTAGGGTCAGGCAGACAGTCGAGGGTAACTGATGCTACCTCTCCCTCCAGGCCTTCAACCTAAAGCATTAATTATTTTTCCATCTTTAGTTCATTGAGCAAAGAAGTACAAAAAATGCTCCTAACTGTACAAACACAATCAATCCAGTGGTCGTTTGTTTGGCCAACTGCTAAGGTGTGAATCCTTCTCTCCAAATGCATCCATCATTCGATCCAGGATCGATTGCAACTTGGCAAGATCCCCAAGGGTTTTGTTGTTTGTTTACCCTTTTATCCTTGGGTTAAGTTTTATACCCTGTTAACCCAAATTAGCAAACACCTTAGGTTCCTTAAACTAAGATAGTAAATCATGGGCAACCTTGTCACCCTAACTTGATTGGTCAATTTCTTGCTAGGCAACACATAACTTCCCTAACTTGATTGGTCAATTTCTTGCTAGGCAATACATAACTTATCTAACTTGGCAACTCAGCCTCACAGAAGGGTGACGTAGCAGGATGACTACTCATACTCTTGCAAATTAAACTTGTATTTAGAACTTGCCAACCTTGTTCCAAGGGGTGGCAAATCTATCTTGTGACTTAAACACAAAGCCATGCGTCGTTGCAACTTGTTGCCGAGACAAGTGTCACACCTAACTTGTGGGATCATTTCTCCCATCAAATGTCATTCCTTGGTCAAGAATACCTTTGGTCAAGGTGTAGGGTTTGGGATGTCCTCTTGACCCAACCCAACCCTAACCTTACTAGGCCGACAACGTTTGGCCCTAGGGTTCCTAAACTCAATCAAAAGTCTAGTATTAGGCCAATTTACCCTAGGGTAAAAACCCTAGATCGTTCTTGCATGGGTGTCAAACTAACCCTAACATTTCGTGAATGTGGGTAGGACCTTTGGGATTGAAAGTCTTGACTTGGCATCCCAAGTGCGATACTAGGCAGAATTTTTAACATACTAAAACCTACCTAGCACTTTGAAGTGGTCATCAATTGAGTTACACCCTTACAACGAATTACCTAACTGATCCAATTGTCTTGCGACAAGAGGTGGTCTTTCCTTAGAAGAGATGCAAATCCTTTTCCTAAGAGATGTAAATAATTGCAAAACATAACATTCCATGCAAATATGCGATTCATAGACTTTTCCTTCTATGCAACTAAAAGATTTCAATGATCATTTCTTTTCCCTTGCGCTAAAACTATAATGATGCAACAAAACCAAGCTTAAATGATTGACAATTTAGGACTAACTCAAATAGAAACCTATGTTGAGTTTTAACAAGAACTATACCTATAAACCCTTTGTCCAATGCATTGAATTCATGATTTAATATGAAATGCATCTTTTTCTAAAACAATTTCGATAAAGAAGTTCATGCATGACGAATGTCATAGGACTATTTATTGACTTAATCCTTCCTACAGCATTCAACCCGACGTAAAATGCAAGCATCCTCGCATGCAACAAGTAAGTTCATGGTTTCCTTTTTATGCAATGCAATTCTTTGGACAATATTCAATGGCGTCAAAGATTAACGTTTATACGAATCACGTCCATGGATTTAAATCATAAGTGCAACATGCGACAAGCCCTATCCTTCTTAGCACGATCCCTCTTCTAATTTATGCATTATACATTCAAGGAGATTGTGATTATCCTTGTTGATGGGAGTGCAAGCAATTTCAATTAATCGGCATGCTCTAAACTTTGTAAAACGAATAGATGAATGCATTTAAATTTTTCTAGAAACCATCGTGCTTAATGCATCCCTTTCATGCAAGAAATACAATTGTAACTTGGGCATGAGGACTCGCAACGATGTCCATGCGTAAACTTGGGTTGGAGGCTCCCGCATGTGCACCTCGTGTCTTTTGTTTGGGGGCCATCAATGCCGTAGATTCTTGACTCCGCAAACTCGTCCTTGCCTTTATCTGATCTACGAACTCCCTCCAGGCTTTGGGAAATCAGCCTCAAAATCTACATACTCCCTCTCGCGCAGGAATTGCCTTTACAAGACGCGGTTTTAAGAATCCCAGGGAAGGCCGTGTGTACAAGGCTTATGGAAGCCTTGTTTGGAAGCTTCTAGGAAGCTTGTGTGTGGAACAGAATGACGTGGAGGGGGAAAGAAATGATTGGTGGAGAGGATGTTGGGCAGGGCAATGACAACGAGGAGGAATATGATGATAATGGTGGCCGTTGGGAGGCGCAGCGTGGCGCAGCGCGGCAGCAGGCGGCGTTCTTGGCAATGGCAGCCAACATGGCATGGGTGTCAGCTTCTCTGACTCCCCTCTCCAAGCTTAAGGGGGAGTTTATATAGTGTGTAAGGGGGGGGGGGGGGGGGGGGGGGGGGATCCACACACGTGGAGGGAGGCATGATCCCCTCCCCAACTCCTGTCAACCCCACTTAACTCACTCCCTCTCACACTCCTCTCCCCTGCCATGCATCGGCTAAGGGGGAGGGCTTTACAATTTAAAAAATTGCAAAATTTTAACCATTCATCCTTTTGCCTTTCCTGTAAAGGGTGTTCTCATGCGTCCTTGTGGTCTTCAAGCCGCGACCTCTTATGCCCCATACGGGTGGAATTTATTAGCACGCAAGGGTGGAGAATTTAGCTCAAGGTTCTTCTAGTCACGGGGAGATTAATTTAAGCTGCTCCTACGCAGGGCGTGTAGTGGTCAAAATTCATTAATACTTCATGTGGAAATATTACACATTGAGGTGATCAAATGTGATGATGGTATATGGCTGTCCCAAAGACAGTATGGCTTGGATATGTTGTCCAAGTATGGTATGACAGCATGCAAACCACTTTCAGTCCCGTTGGAGCAGAATGTAAAGTTAAGTGCTGATGTTGGGGATGAGATAGAAGACCCTACTATGTTCAGGAGGATAGTGGGGATTTTGATCTACATGACCATTACAAGGCCAGAGTTGAGCTACGTTGTTGGTCTTGTGAGTCAGTTTATGCAAGTACCTAGAAAGCCACATTTTGATGCAGTCATACACATATTGAGATATGTGAAGTCCACATTACATTATGGACTTTTCTATGAGGCAAGTACAGATGTACAGGTGTTTGGATACACAGTTGCAGATTGGGCTGGTAGTATGTCTGATAGAAGATCTACCAGTGGATACATGTTCTCTCTTGGTAGTGCAACAATTACTTGGAGCAATAAAAAGCAATCTACAGTCGAGTACAGAGGCTGAGTATAGAGGTGCTGCTGTTGCAGCATGTGAGGTAGTATGGCTGCAAAAGTTATTGGCTGATTTAGATGTGCAAGTGGAAGGTTCAGTTGTCATTTATTGTGACAATGTGAGCAGTATATAGTTGGCTAGGAACCCTGTGTTCCATGCCAAGACAAAACATATTGAGGTACACTACCACTTTGTGAGAAAGAAGGTACTAGCAGGTGAGATTGACTTGATGTATGTCAGCACATAGGATCAAATAGCTGACATCTTCATGAAGGCATTGGGTACAAAGAAGCTTCAAAAGTTTCGAAGCTTACTTGGAGTTGCAGAGATGAAATTGAGCTTGAGGGGGAGTGTTAAGATAACAAGCTCAACACATGCGGACATTAATGATGGACCGCCTGGTTAGATGGGTCCACACATCTACACTTCGCACGTCGGTGGTCATTATGACTCTCACATGGCCACTGACTCATTACTTATTATATTCAGGTTGTTACACCTATTTATAGCTGGCATAGTTATAGCGCCAGTTGACTAGTGTAGTCGGTTATGCATTGTTTGACTTAGTAGGCCACTTTCCTTTATATTGTATCTTATCTATACTTTGTGTACATTCTAAAGTGTGTAGAAGAAGAAGAAGAAACCAGCAAGAAAACTTTTTGGCCTCCATCTCTCTTCTTGTCTCTTGAGTGAGCTTCTCTTTGTGCATTCTATGTGTGTTCGGTGCAGCATCTTGAGCAAGTCCCCCCACCACGCGATTCGTGGGACAGATAACCCTACGAGGGAAAGGACTTTGTGAGTCATCCCACTTCAAGTGGAGCTATAGTCATGCCATCACAAACTTCTATAGCAAATCCAATTGTCGTTATGGCACAACCTATTGCAATTTCTATAGGAAAACCGGATTTTTCAACTTTAGATTTCCCTCTACCAATCTTTAATAGGTTAGCAGAGGAGGATGTAGAGCTTCACATTAGTGAGTTTAGAAAACTTATGTCTAATTGTCAAATTCAGGACGAAGGACATCTCACGAAATTTTTCAACATGACCCTATAGGGGAGGGCTGCAATGTGGTATAATGACTTAGAAGTTAGCACCATAATCACAATTAATCTATTCTTTACAAGCTTTTGAATGGAATTTTCCCCTAAAAGAGGTGGTCAATATTGGCTGCATGTTCTAAATGTGACACATCAAGAGTCCATGAAAATGCACGAGCATATATCAAGAAGATAAAAGAGATCTTTCACAAATTGCAATCCTCTATTCCTATCCCACTTGCTGCTCAACTGCAATAGTTCTTGCATAGATTGGACTTCAATATCCAAGTATAGTTGAGTAGTATTCCTCTAATGGATATAGGTACTGCTATAATCAGAGAAAAGGAAGTAGAGTCCTACTTACAAGTGGCCTATGCATCAAGGGAAAATATTAATTTGAGCCTTAGTCTTGAAAATAATTTGGGATTGGTTAGTAGAGATCAAGGTGTGATCATCAATGTCCTTGTGACCAACCCGAATGGTAGAGGAAGCATGATGCAAATTGTTCTTTTTTTGTCAGCTCCTCTAAATGTTGTTAAGCCAATAGTTAGCTAAATAACTCCTTTTGTAAACCAAGGGTCAATACACCTAGCCACCCCTTCGCAAGTTGTGCAACCTAGTGAGATGGTAGGTTGTCCTGAAGCCATTGGTTATGAGTCCTCTACATCAAATATTGTAGAGGAAGTAAAAGATATGATTAAATATAATACTGATATAATTGCTAAGAAATACTACTAGATCGTTGTAGATGTTAATTTTTTAAAGCGTAAACAAAATTTGATGGGTACTAGAAAGCTCGATGATGGGAGCTCATCACGATTTAGTTGTAAGTGATGTGGTGGGTAGCATTTCCCTCATAATTTTCCTAATGTCAAATGTGATATATGTGGGAATTCTAGTCATTTAGCCACTACCTATTGGAGTAGGGTTAGTTCTCTCTAGCAAGGTAGTCAGCAACCTAGGCAGGTGAACCATCATGTGAATAGTGAGAATACTAAGGAGAGGACCCTAAGAAAATTTTGCAAAGAGGTAAAGCCACACTTGAGAAAATACGCAATGGGGTAAGTTTGGTTGAAACTTTTCCAATCAGTGAGAGTTTATCTCCTAACAATGTTAGGGTAGTAACTAGGGGTCAAAAACTGAAAGATGCTAGATAGCAACTCTAGTATAAGCAAAGCTAACACTAAACCTAGTAGGGACAATAAGAAGGTGTTGGATGCCCAAGCGGATCCTCTTAAAAATAATGGTGTTTTAGAGGAGCCTATGGTCAAAAGAAAATGGAAATCAAAAGAAAAGGAGGACATTAAGATTATCGAGAAGCCAAAAGAGTAGCTAGTGTGGAAAGAGAATAAAATAGTGGCAAACTTTTGTGAGTTTGACCTAGCAAACACACTATGTGAAGTCAAACTGGATGTGAATCTACTACAACTAATCCAATCGTCATGGAATGTTTGTAAGGATTTCAAGAAAATCCTACGAACGGGTTATGTCGTAGAACCTTTTGGTGTCCTTTGAGTGGATAGTGAATGGAGGGATCATATAGAGAAGCCTTGCTCTAGGGTACATGCATATGTTGACGAAATCTTGAAAGACAATGCTGTGGCGGACCCCAGCTCATTCGTAAAAATTATGAGTATGGATTTATGGGAGAGGTTAGGTCTAGCAATCCAAAAGGATATCATGATGGTTTTAAAAATGGCTAATGATAGCTTGGGGCAACTAGAAGGAATGGTAATGCAAGTACATGTGATGGTTGCTAATATTGAGTGCATCCTTGACTTTTGTGTTATCCAATTTACTGGGAGACCAAGCCATCAATTGTTGCTTGGATGTCCATGGATATTACATTCTAATTCTTTGGTGGATATCCCCACTAGTCATCTAATTTTTTAGCATGCGTTAAAAAGAATAATTCTAAATGCATACCCTGAGCGCTCATTGGATGAATGGGCATTATCTCCCACTACTGAATGGGAGGCACTTGAGGGAATATTAGCTATTGGAACCTCAACTTCTAGTGATTCTAAAGAGGGTTCTACTATTGAGAAGATTTATCAAGTTTATTTAAATGAGCTAATAGAGACAAAGGATAGGATTTGTGATGCTAATGTGATAAAGCTAGATCTTTCCACCCCCAATGATCCCTCCTACTAAAGTTAAAGGATATATTTGCATGGAGTTATGATGGATTGAAGGGGATTCCCCCCTATTTTTCCATGCTTATGAGTGTGCAGATTATGTGGCACTCCTACTGAAGTTCAAGGATATACTTACATGGAGTTATGATGGATTGAACGGGACTCCCCCCTCTATTTCCATGCATACAATCCCATTGAAAGAAGGTAGTACGTCAGTAAGGAACAAGGTTAGACGTATGCCTTTTGAGCTACGAGAGCCTCTTTTTGAGGAATTGATGCATTTATGAAAGGTTGGTTTGATCTTTCCAGTCGAACATGTAGAATGGTGCTCACCAATGGTAACAAGAAAGAAAAAGAATAATCAAATCTACTTGTGTATTGATTTTAAGGATTTGAATAAGAAGATGGTGAAGGGCTATTATCCTCTGCCCTTTATTGATCAAATTTTAGATCAATTGGTAGGCCAAGAGATATACTCTTTCATGGACTATTTCACAAGTTATAACAAGATGGCCATTGCTGTTGAAGAGGATAAGTTAAAGACAACGTTTTCTACAATTTTTGGTACTTTTGCATACCATGTGATGGATTTTGGCCTATATAATACTCCTAGATTTTGGCAAGGAACAACTGACAAGACGTTTGCCAATATATCCCTTGAAGAGTTGAAGGTTTTCATAGATGATTTGGAAGCAACTACTATGACTCGTCATAGAAAGTTGATTGTTCTACATGCATGCTTTGAGTACTATCATGAGTATTGCATAGCATTGAATCCTCAAAAGTTTGTATTTGGGATGCCTTATGGTTTGCTATTAGGTCATGTTGTGAGTGTGGGTGGTATTGCCACCAACCCTAAAAAGGTGGTTGTATTGTGGCCCTAAGCCCACCCACTTTCCCTAGAGAAGTTCACACTTTTGTTTTATATGTACAGTACTATCATCAATTCATTGGTTGAATGTTCACTACCCTTAACGAATCTTTAATCTCACAACCATGTTTTTGAATGGGCAAAAGCATGCAAAGTGGCATTTGAAGATGTTAAAATGGAATTATCCAAAGTGCTAATTTTAAAAGCTCCAAAAAGGGGTGAGATCTTCTATATATTCACGGCTATGACCAAACATAGTATTAGTTCTTGCCTAACCCAAATTTGGGAGGCCTCTACTTTATCATCCTATTACATTTTCAAGCTAGAAGTTGGGAATTTCAAAGCTTCGTTATAGCTATTTGGAGAAGGTATGCTTGGATATGGTATCCACCACCAAGAATTTCAAACACTATATTCTTAATGAGAATGTGGTGTTCTTCACCAAGGCAGAGGGATTATGCTTATGACTAATGAACAAGCTTCAATCCCATGATTGCCTAGCCAAATTATAACTTTATTGAGAATGTATTTCTGAGATATTTCTCAACTATGGTCCTGAGGGGTTGTTAGAATTTCCCGACCTGATTAGCCTAGGACTATTGTAAGGGCCACTTTGCTAATATGTCTTGTTATGGCTGCCGACTGTGGTTAGTATGGGTGATGAGTCAAGTAGTAATTAACATCTTCCTATTTTTTCATTGGAGCCCCAAGAGGAACACCAAGGAAAAAGGAATTCTCTTGCAAGAAAATCTATCTTGTAACATCAACAAGCTTGTTTATCATGTTTCATATGATCACAATGAAGAAAAGAACACCAGGCACAACAAATCTTCATGCAGCATCATGTAGATCTCCCACGGATTTGATAGAATCAACCATATTCTTCAATATCTTCACAAAATCCATCAATAGAACAAAGAAAGCAAAGGAATACACCATCTTTGAATGGAAATACATCACATAGTATTCATCTTCAATATCTTCATAATCTTCTCTTTCAATCTCTCATATACAATCACTCTGTTTCAATAGAATTGGCTATCTCTGACTCTCTCTCTCTCACTCCATCAATAATACATCATATCCTCACTATGATCTCTCAAAATCACACTCAATAATCCCTCTTAGGTCGTGGATACCCCTCCCAAGAGGTATGTCTGATATGAAGAGTCACCAAAGCCACTACAGTGTCCTTTCATAGCTCACTACTGTCACTTCACTCCAGTCTTCACTTGAGTCTTCAACAGCTACTTCTTCCACTTCTTTCAGCTCTTTTGCACTTGTATTCACCTCTTTCCAAGGCTAGAAAACTTTCCCAAGCTACACTCTCATCCATCAGAACACATACAGAAGCATACAGAACAGTACCAGAACAGCTACAGTACAGAACAGAACAGAGACAGAAGCTCTACAGAAGACCTACAGAAGGTTACATAAGGTCATCAAAACCACATAACTCATACTTAAACCATTCCAAACTCTCACAAACCATTCAATAAGCTTTCACAAGATCTCAATCTTCATCAATCAATACTCCATCCCTCCTTACAGAAGACAATCAGAACAAAACAGAGCAAAACAGAGCAAAATAGAAGGTATACAGAACCAATCAGAACCTATCAGAACATCACAGAACCACCAATAAACATCATGAACTTCCAAAACACAATCAATATCATCCAAAACACTCTCAAACCACTTCCAAACTAATCAATCATCTCATAAAATCAACCATTCAGCTCTCAAAAACAACAAAAATCTGCCAAAAAACAAGTCATTTCAACACTCAACATTCATGGACGCATAGGATTGTTCATTGACATATTTGTAGAACACCCCTTGCCATTTATGTAGGGGGGTTGGCTAATATTTTGATGCATTTAGTGTACGGTGTGAGTGGTGTATCCCTTGGTCTAGTGTTATATTTTAGTATGATATGTGTGGGGACCAAGGGTTTGTTTTTAGTAGAAGGTTGCTAAATAATGTGTTATATGGTTACATTTCATAAGGCCAAGAGGGCCATTTCTTTCGTAGTATCATGCTTTATTTTGTTAGGCCACAAGGGCCATTTTTATGTTTTGTGTGGGTGTGATTAATGGTTCTTCTCTTAGTGCTGTACTAAATAAATTCAATGGAGCACCTAGAGCAAGCCTTTGTTGCACTAAAGCTTCTTCTGGCCAAGTCCACATGTTATTCTTCCTTTATGAGTTTTTTTCTCTTGTGCTATGTGTGTGTGTGTGTGTGTGTGTGTAGGATAGTTTCTTCTTTTGGGGACTGGCAAGTCAAGGCTTAAAGTCCCAAGATTAGGTTAGGTGTGTGTGGGGAGGTTTAAGCAGTTGCATGTCTCCTATAGAGACATTGTCTAGGTACCCAAAGATCTATTTTGAGAGTAATGCTAGTGACCCTGTTTTGCTAGCTTACTAGGCAACTATTTCTAGGAGCTTATGTTAGTTGCGAGGCAGATAAAGAAGCCTGCCAAATTTAAAAAATACATAAAATAATGAATATATATAAAAATATAAAATATAGAGGTGTGTAAAAAGGGATTCTAACCCCCAAAATTAGAAAATAAAAGAAAGAAAATTTCAAGGAGCAAATGTTCGTCGCCTTGCAAAGGCCTGGTAGGTTTCTAGGGACGAGTCAGTGGATGCCTCATCTTTGTGGGAGTGACACTTAACCAAAAAGATTATAAGAATGGTTGGAGCGAAAATAAGAGTGCATGAAAGAAAAAGAATTTAGTGTCACCTTATAAGAGCTTGGTAGGTTCTTGGGTACCAAGATAGCAACTGAGGCCAATGCCTTATTCACTTTGGGTTACAATATGCTTAGCTCCCTCCTTTTTACACACTCAAGTATCAAGTCTTAAAGTATGAGCAAAAAGCTGTATCAAAAGTATTTGAAACTACTTAAAGTATGAGCAAAAAGCTAAATCAAAAATATTTGAAACTAAAAGACTAGGCTATAGAAGTCCTCACCTAGTAAGAGCTTTTGGTCTAGTTGTCCTCCTAGACTAAATAGGCAGGTCAGACCACCATTTAGGATGACTCCTTTAATGGTTCTTTTTAGCCAATATGTGTTGGAGCAGTTGGTTAGCGATTAGCTCTAGATCTCTGTCAAATTATGCAAGGCCTATCCCTTGTGGATCTTCATGCCTTGATTTTGTTAGGGGGATGGGTGAGAGTTGTTTTTGTGTTTTGTTGCTTTATGCTCTATATGGTTTTTGTATGTGCAGAGCAATTCGAGGATTAGATAGGCTAAGTCACCGTATCTGGTGGTCACCAATGAGAGAAGGATTAACGACCTAAGAACTATAAAAAATGTGCCAAATGTTATCAATTTGAGGCAAAACTCAAAGCTCGATGAAAGCGGCAGATGTGAATTTGGCAATTTTAAGTAGTTGTAGAATGCAAGATTTAAAATCATTTCCGAAGATGGATATTTAAATTGTCTCTAATTTTTCATAATTTTTCAAGTGTCAAAATGAAGCAAAAAAAGTTTCAAGCAATGCAAGACTTTGAGATAGACATGAAAATTTTTCAGTTTATAATTCAATTGCCAGACATTGAAGTAGCCAAAGGCTAGGAACTAGATTCAAATGGAAGTGTAAAAGAGCTTCAAAATTGAAGAATGGATATCTTTGGAGGCTCAAAGGCTCCCAAAAAAATTTTGAATAGGAGGGAGTGGCTATTTTTTTTAGCCATGTGCAAAAAACAGCACCCTCTCCTACTTGGCGACAATTTGATGGAGATAGGCCCTTGGTGTTGAAGAACAACCATCTAATCCTACCATAGTAGTCTCTTGCTTGAATTGTTCACTCCATTTTTCTCATGGCAGCTTTGCAATTGATGGCTTGATCATGAAGATTGAAAATCAGTCTTTCTCTCTCCTCTCTCTCTCTCTCTCTTCTCTTGAGGATTGTTTATGCAGGAACAATTTGGAGAAGCTCCGGTTGTCTGGCTTGAATTGGATTGATATGAGATCATGACGATGATGAGGAATGATGACTAATGCTACTTCAAGATCAATGGCATGTTCGGTGTGGCTGTCCAAAAAATCAATTCTTGAGACCTGAAACCTAAAAAAGGGTAATGTGTTTGAGACTTGGTTGTGATGTGTTTGAGGGTTATAAAGCATAAAATATAGAACACATGTTTGTGTGTGTGAGTTATTAATTTTTAAAATCCCAAAATGATTATTTTTTGTAAAAAATTAATAATTTTCTTGATTTTAGGGAATCATATCATGTTCATATAGGATAACATTAAATGGGATGATGGATCAGAGTGTGAATAATTTTTTTGAATTAAAAAATAACAATTTATAGAAAGAAAATAGGAAAAAATACTCAAAATGGGATTTTGGACAAAGAAAATAGAAAAAAAATAGTTTTCGTGTCCAAAAAATTATAGAGATTTAGAATTACATTACACTACAACCTAGAGATGGTACCTACAAACACATTCTTTGAATAAATCGTTTCGTAGTGTATAAACAGTACTCCTAGCCATGAGTCTGTGATGTTGTTTAGGTGAGTATAGAAGGCCCACGGCTAGAGCCCTAGCGAAAATGTTGGGCCCATTTTTTTGTCTTGACGTCACTAGAAGAAACTAATCAAACATGTGTCATATTTACAATTCATACTTTCTACTCACATTTTTGAGTGTGAAGTACTAGAGACTATTTTAAAAATGGAAAAGCTTGTAAACACTCCATAGAAATCCATATTGAAGTATATCCATGGTTCACATGTTTTTATATTGCTAATATAGTGCTCTATTTTTTATTTATAGGTATGTGAGCTCAAAGAAAATTGATCCCAATACATTTGAGGATGCTTGAGACATGGCAATTAAAGAAGTTTGTTTAGTGGAGGAGACTTTTTCATGGTCCATTCACGAGCCAACTACATCTCATGGTACTTTTCTTTTTTACAAGATTTCTATATCTAGCATTTTTGCATATACAATGGATGCTCTTCATTGAGTGCTTCATGAAGACCTTAAAGGATTTCATGAGGAAAAATGCAAAGCCACAAGGGATGTGTTGGTTGGTACAAGAGTTATTCATGTGTGTCCCTTTATTTATTTTCCAATTAAACACCTCTCTTCCAAAAATATGGAGGATTAGTAAGAAAGAATTGAGGATGGCCTCTAGTATGCTTCAAGATAAAGGGTGGATCATAGTAATGGACAGAGACAAGTATACTAAGGGTAACACATTTTATGTGCTTAATAGTGATGTGATGAGAAGATGTGTGACAATGTATAAGGATGCAAATGCAAGAATACAAAGTGAAAGGAAATTCTTTTTCACATGCCACTAATGTACCTTGTTGTAGCCTCAACATCTAAGAACAATACCAAAGAATCTTGATTAGATTGGCTATATGAGATGGAAAGACTAGAAAAAGAAGATTCAACCATATAACATGGGGAGAGTGGGAGTACACTTGAGGATGCTTGCCAAAGGTGAGTGCATTTGATGGTCTAAATATTTGAATTATTTAAAATACTTTAAAAGACTTATTCAATTACTTTTGCTTTAGTAAAGTGTAAAATTTTCAATGCTATATGGTGTGGGAGGAATCAATTTTAGGCTCAACAAATTGATAAGGAGAGGAGCACCCGAGATTGTGGTGTCATTAGAAAATTTAAGAGAGTCAATGAAGAGATGGATGATCTTTGTTGCATAATCCTTGGCTTCTAGAGCTTCTTTCTATGTGTTCTATATATCAAGTGGTTAAAGGATGCAATGGAAATAGACCCTAATGGAAAAATTAAACATCATGCAAGTGGCTTTAGAATAGTTGAATCTACAAAGTTATGCGAACGGAAAATTGGGACACTAATGTACTACTATCACATACATGAAATTAACCCTTAATGTTACTTTGTAATATTAAAACTAAGAATTTCTATTTGAATAGGTTGTTTTAGATAATAATGGAAAATAACATGGTGGCATGTGATAACTATCTCACCACATTTCAAAGTCATATGTGTTACATTTGTAGACATGGAGCTTATAGACAATGAGTGGTAGCAAAGTTGATGATGATTGTGCTAAAAGAGAGGAGGATGATCACGGTTCAAGAGATAAAGATGAAAATATCATTACACACAAGGACAATTTTTTCCATGTCTAATGATGCAACATAATGAGCATGGTAGTAACACTAGTAGTGGGATTGATGTTCTTCTAGGTTCAAATATTGGTATGGTTGAAGTAAATACTTTAAGGGTTGATCTCATTGAGGATGAGCTTGAATTGTAGATCAAGATCAAACTACTATAGATGCTTCTATATTACAATATCTCTTATACATCTCATTAGTGTGTGTTGAGAAAATTAGTCATTGATAGTCAAGAGTCATGAGTTACATTAGTCACCAAGATCTATTCGAATCCACACATTTGTTGACTACTAATTGTGATTGTCTAACATATTAATGTATTCATGCAATACCCTAGAATGTATTCTTTCTGTTCTTTTCACAATAATCAAGTAATGGATCATGTGAAGTTTTTTTTTTGCACTCTTTGGCATTCACTCTCACTCACATCTACTTGTGGGTGGCATAATAAGCATGAGCCATATCATGTGACATCTTGAAGGCCTTAACATCTTTAGCATCTTCAAGCATGCATGGTTATGCTTGTAGTTATAAGATATACTCTAGGTAGACTCAATATTCTCACTTTACTTGCTTTCATTTGCAACATCCCTACCATGATGTGGACCAAGACTCGCTAATCTCAACACATACTCCGTGTTCTATCCACTTGACTCTTCTAGTCTAGTACATCTATGGTTGTGTCACCTATCCCTTCTTTCATTTTTTGACTTTGTCAAATGCTAATCTCATCATATATCCTAAATTTTCAATTCAAATTAGGAAAACCTGAATTCCCACACCTACAAGTTTAAGAAGGCATATTCTCTCAATTATCATCATGGTCTAATGGATGAAGATGAACAAGGAGGCAGTTCTTGAGACTACACTATCAAAGGTGACTATGGCTTGGGCTAGCAAAGTATAATGCATGGACTACCTATCTAGAAGCTAAAATAGCATTTTTTAGTGATTTGCATTAGGATTAAACTAGAGCCAAGAATTTGCAATGCTTGAAGAGCCTCATGTAAGGAGATTAAGATATGCAAACCATAGTGCGAAATTCCACATCTTGCTCCACTGAATTACTGCTAATGTGATGGTCATGGAAGTTCTTAATTTATTTTTTGTGAAGGATTGAACCAAATTCTTCATATAACAAGGATTTCTCCTCCCATTAGAATTAGGCCCTTCGTCCAAGTTCATGGAAACAAACCTTTTCTTTAAAAAATAAAAGTTGAAGTCATCTATGATGTCACAGGTCACATATCCTTTCACCACTTGCCTCATCCTATAAAGAGGCCATTGATCCTTCATTTGTAGCAAGCTTGAGAATCAACCTAAAAGTGTCAATATGAATACATTAGTGAGGATGTGAGATTGAGACTATATCATTTTGTATCTACTTCGACTTAATGGAATCTTGATTGAGTACATTTCATTTCTCAATTAAGTCCCATGTGCATTTTACTTTGACAATGTTTCATTATTATCTAGCTCAATTAGATTAATTTATCGATGCTTGCCCATATTTCGAACATGGTATCAAAGAAAGTCCAACCCATTAGGAAACTCTTCTAATTCAGTATCATTGTATCCAATAAATGCTAGAATTAGTGGAGAGAATTTGGCATAAGTTGGCAAGCATATTTTTCCTTTAATAACTCCCAAGAACTACCTCAGTATGTAAACTAAGAAAATTTATTTCAACTCATGGTGCTCCTTCTTATTACAACAAATCCCAACATTGCACCTACTATAGCCCCCCACCATTGCCAAAATCCCCTAATCTAGTGTGATTTTTCCACCTTGGAAATTACCTGATCTCTCTCTCCTTAGAAGGTATTATTCCTAGGGCTATCATGGGATTTTTTAAGGTCATATAATGGGATAATTTTGGCCAAGAGGGCTCAAAGAAGTTCTACCCCAATAGAGAGTTGTCTGCAAGTTACTTAGTGTATCCCCTAGAGGCAACTAGGGCACCTCTTTGTCTTCTATGTGGACCATTTGGCTTGGTCTATTTGGCAAGGTAGAAAAATGTAACCAAAAATTTGGTTTTATGGATTTTCTCTTACATAAATTTAATTCTTAGGTGATGCATCATTTGTGTGTGCAACATTTTCCCCAACAAAGATTATTAATAAAGTTCTTTTCTACAAATATAGATATACACAATAAGCCTACAATTTCTCTTTTCAAGAGAGTTTAGAACATGCAAAAAAAAAGCTACTAAAAAACCTTCTTTTGAGTGTTTTTGGGAAAATTCTTAGTCAAAATATTTATTTTTTGTATGAAGGGCCTTTTTTTTTAGTTTTAAAGCCAAAAAGTTTAGGCTATTTTTAGGGTTTTGGATTGCCAACTTTTGTTGATTCCGAAGGGAATTTTGTGGATGAATTTTGTATGCTTACTAACGAATTGCTTGAGAGATGTGATATTAATTTTCTTGGATTTTGAGTTTGATGAGGAATTTAGGGATAGATTATTGGACAAAAAATTTTATTGGCTTGTTAATGTAACATTATTTTATGAAAGCAATTGTTGTGCATAAATACTTCTAGAGTAGAGGGAGGGCTAAACATATCAAGTGCTTTTGCCCAAACCAAAAACCCCTAGAAAAACTTTAGATAGGTAATATTTTTGTTAGCTTAGATGTTTTCATAATTGTTAGTTTTGTTGTTTTATAGCTAGATTTTTTACTTTACTCCCCCACCCAAATCTCATAATCTCTCAAGAACATAATGGTCCTCATGAGATTAACCAGGTAAAACAACCCATCTCATGGCTGAAGGCATCCTTGAGGACCCTCAATTTCACCCAACCACCCTTTCCACTTAACAAGTAGTTCCTATTTCGGTGTGATAAATATCCCATTCTCATGCATGCAAAGACATGTATGTGCACAATGAAGGGTGTTCTCTCACGTACATGTGCATCTAAGATTTACTACATATAGCTACAACAGTGGGCATCAAGCCATGCCAGTGCTCAATGATGATGCAAAATGTGCATCAACCCAACCCATGACTGGAAGTAATTGATAGAATCACGAGAGGACCCTCGAATGAATCTCATTGGACAAATTCAACGTGAAGTGTTGATGAGCCCACAACCCCTTTGATGTGCAAGATATCTGCAAGAAAATATATCTATTTCAAGATGACCTGCAAACACCTTCAAAGTCTTGCTCAAATGTGTCTAGAAAAAACACCAATGCTATCAAGTTTTCACACCCAAAAAATTTTCAAATAAAATGATAAAAACAATTCTTGATCTAGACAAACACAATACCTTTTTCCTTACTGAGTGATGAGAAGTGAGGTTAAGGACTTAAAGTAATTAATGACTTATGTTTACATCTTGCATGATGGACGAGCACTTGGAGATAGGCTAGGCACTATATTTTTTCAGTGCACTTATATTTTTCATGTATGGCATTGTTTTCATAATTGCATGGCATAAATTCAACTTTGTACTACTTCTCAAATCATGAGTGATTGAGCATAGAGTTCAAATTCAAGCATGTTTTCAGATAGAAATGCATTTCATTGTTACAAGGTGTGGAGCAATTGGCAGATGCAATCAAGGTCACAATGGATCCCAAGGAAAGAAATGTTGTCATTAACTAGAGCTTTGAAGCTCTAAAGGCTACTAAGGATGGAGCTACTATAGCAAAAAGCATTGCATTCAAATATAAACTAAAAAACATTGGATCAGGTCTTGAAAAGGAAGCTGGTAGTATTTCATATGAAATTGCTGGGGATGGAACTACTTATGCTACAGTTCTTATGAGATCCATATTCATTGAAGGTTGCATGTCTCTACCAGAGCTAGGATAAAAAAATGAACTTGAGGCAGGGAATAAACATGGCAGTAGAAGCTGTTGTAGAAATTTTGAAAAGCAAAGCTAAGATGATTACCACATCGCAAGAGATTGCTCAAGTGGCTACGATTTTAGCAAATGGTGATAGGGAAATCGGTGATTGTATTGCAAGATCCATGGAAAAGGTAGGCAAGGATGGTGTGATCACTACTGTAGATGGTAAAACTTTGGAAAATGAATTGGACATTATTGAGGTTTGAAGCTTGATCATCATTGCTATATATCTCCCTACTTTGTTACCGATGTGAAGACACAACCAACACCATCTATACATGTGATGAAGAATGTAGATTTCATGGAAGTTTGTTTTTATCATATAAACACTAGAAGCTCGTATTCCCCAAAGTCTTTCATCGCCACTAGCCCCTCAACATGGCAAGAGAGAGGAGCTCGATTGATCAATAGAACAACAAAACTATCTAGATCTATAGGAAATTAAAAAGGAAAGTCTTTAAGCAGCAAAAAATTATGAGAGAGAGAGGAGGAGGAAGAGGAAGCAAAAATGGACAGAAAAGGTTAATCATGGGAAGGAGGACTATAATCATTAAGGAGAGCAGGGTGGCAATATTCTACTAAGGAATAGTGAGGATGGCCTTTGTTTGGAAGCTAGACATGCATGCATAAAGCTGGTTGCCTAGGATTGCAAGGATGGTCACAATTGATTATGAGAGTATAATTACAAATGGAAACTCTTATGAAAGAAAAATTGTATTATGTGCAAAGCCATCATCTTGACTTGGCTACCTGCAACGCTAAGATTTGTAAAATTATAAGATGGACTATTGTGACATTATAATGGCCGCAGGGACATCCCAATGGTTTGACAGAGCAAGTGTTTATTTTATTTTGTCAAAGTTGAAGAATGTTATGTAAATGGAAAGCTATGAAGAAATCAAGAAGAGTGTGACATTGATTAAGCTAGCTAATTACCTTAAAAGCTTTTATAAAAACATTGATAAGATGTTAAAGTACATATTGTGCTAAAAATAAAGGAAGGTACAAGGCTTTAAAAAAGCTAAACAAAAAGGGAAAATAATAGTGTTTTCAAAAAACACAAAAAGCCTAAAGCTTATGGGTGTGTTAGGGTATGAGACAACTATAGAAACCCACTTATGTGAGAAAGAGGGGCCCTTCTCTTGGTTGGTATTCTTGCCTCTTATATAAGAAGAGAGGAGGGTCATACATAAACTTGTGGAGATTTGTTTATGTTTGTCAAACATTCAAAAGCTTGATCCTTAAGGTTTGAAGTATTATCAAAACTCCAAAGAGGTATGAAAACTTTATGCAATTATTTTTTCAAAGCTCACATTTTGAACATTGCTCAAGGTCTTAGATGCTCTACATTGAGCATGTTTTCATTGTAATTGAGTCTACAAGTGGCAAATTTGTTTTATATTTCAAATCGATTTTGCTAGTGTTTAGGTTGTAAGAATTTAAAAAATTTGTTTTATGTTGTATTTCAACAAATTCATCCAATAATCAGCACTCCTTGTCATTCATTTTTGGGTTTTGTGAGAGGGTTATCTTCGCACATTGCTTGTGAAACAACGTTAGAATCAAAATAAATGATAGTCTTCATTCTACCTTAGTTTATTTCAACTCTGTGATTAATGATGGCACACCTCCTTGCTCTTAAGCTACCCATTAACTATGAAGAGTTTGGTGCTCAACTTCAAGTATGAATACCATTATTTATGTGACCATGATACACTTTAGATATGCAACTCCATATATCAACCAAAGATATTTAAAGTTTTATGAGAGATATTTCATTTTTCATGTCTAGATATGATAGTTTATCTTCCGATCATTACTAAAGTAAAGGAGCAATTTGACATTTGTACCTTATAATTGTCCAAGCATAGAGTAACTTAATCAAGTGTACTGATTCTTTAGTTAGCGTAGATATTACACAACACAATGTATGGAAAAATAGACTTTTGAGAGATGCTCTACCATATTGGTTTTATTTACTCTTTACACTCTTTACTGAGTGAGTTTAGGAAAGTTACTCTTCTACCCATCAAAGAGATGCTATTTGGAATGTTTACTCTAAGGGCATGGTTATGATCTTTGCTATCTCAATTAAAGTAAATGTAACACTTGAGTACTTCAAACATTATGGTTCACTGACATATTTCAAATTATGAACACAAAATAAAGACTTTCGTGTATACCTTTGGATCCATTTTCCTCAATTCTTGAGTATGTTTTTGAAAACATCCTTGAACAATCGAGTTTGCCAACCACCTTAGCCAAGGCCTTCTTAATTATGCCCCTTTGTTGGGCCTAGAGGAGGATCTATATGCAAGTAATATTGCTCTCTTAGTGAGATACTCTACAAGTGATCTCTTATGTATGTAGTATTTCAAATTTGTACTTCATGTTATTCTATCTCATCATCATCCAAAGATTCATTTCACATATTATTCTACTATACATGTAAGCTAAGTATAGGTAATGAGCATCACACCTAAGCTTCAATCTAAGGCCCCCTCTAGGATCTTAATAATCATATTAAAGACTCATTGAAGCTTCAATTAATTCTAATAACATTGGATATCAAAGCATCACGAAGGTTCATAAAATGGTACTAGTATAGCCAATCCATCTCAGGAGGTTCATAGTAGTTGAAGAGATTCCAAGCAAGGAAACTAAGTCCTTTAAGACATGAAGGTGTTGAAAAGGTGAATGTCGACATGACTATGCACTGACAATCAACTTTAGAAACTTTTAAATGTGGATAGTTTAATGGTATAATCACTAGATTCAAGGATTCATACAAAGAGAAGGAGATGTAGCTCGAGGATTAAAAAGACAAAGAGACTACTAAAATAGATGAACATGTTGATTTTAAGGTCTCATACTTCTAAAATTTTTGTATGTTGATTAATGAAAAGTGTTTAGTTTTTCAATTTCTCATGCCCATGATATTCCTAAAATTTTTTAATATTGGTCCATTTTTCACTCCCTCCCTCCCTCTCTCTCTACTTCACTCACTTACTCACTCACTCACTCACTCACACACACACACTCTCTCTCTCTCTCTCTCTCTCTCTCTCTCTCTCTCTCTCTCTCTCTCTCTCTCTCTCTCTCTCTCTCTCTCTCTCTCTCTCTCTCTCTCTCTCTCTCTCTCTCTCTCTCTCTCTCTCTCTCTCTCTCTCTCTCTCTCTCTCTCTCTAGCCATGCATGTTCAACTTAATGGAAGGCCTATTGTTTCAAGCTTGGAGCAACTACGGGTGGGTCATGTCTGGGGACATGCCAAACCTTGACCCTACGATATGGGAGGAGACTTTTGGAATGGATCAGTATTTCTCTTTGTGTGTCATACAACCTGATAGTAGAATCCAAATGTAGTGTAGGGACCACATCAGCAATGCCAAGGTTTGCCAATGGACTGCCTAACTAGAGAGCCTTCCTGTAAGCCTTAGTGGCTGTAACATGCTCTATCTATGTAGTAGATAGGGCCATTGATTTCTATAGCCTGGACATCCAAGAAACATCACCTTTAGCAAAAGTGAAAACATAACCAGAGGTGGACTTCCTACTATCTATATGTCCTACATAATCAGAGTAAGTGTACCTCATGAATCATGTATCCTGGCCACCATGATATATGCAAATAGTTGTTGTGTCCTTTAGATACCTCATGATACCCTTGATGGCATTCGAACGTTGTCTACCAAGTGTAGCCATATAGTGCGCCACAACTCCCGCTACAAATACTATGTCAGATGAGTGGCTATCATGGCACACATCACTGACCGACAGATGCATAAGGGATTTTGGCCATCTCAACTTCTACTCATCAGGCTGTGGATAATCAGTCTGACTAGCCTTCACATGCAAAGGTAGAGAATATCTAATCAGCTTAACATCTTGCATATAAAATTTCTCAAGAACCTTCTGGATATACTCCTTCTATGATGATAAATAAAGAAGCCCCTTAGAGCGGTCATGCATAATGCACATTCTAAGAATATGTGAGGCATGTTCCATGTCCTTCATCTCAAAGCTCTTCTTGAGCTGACAGTTCAAGGCATCCAACCCATCATGAGCACTCCTGGCAATCAATATATCATCCTCCACATAGAGGATGAAAATCATAAGGCTATCATCACGATCCTTTTCATGTATAAACATGGATCCATATCACTACAAGGATATCCTTGTGAATGCACAAAAGCATCAAGCTTGTGGTACCATTCCCTAGGTGCCCATTTAAGGCCATAAAGGCTATTTCTCAATCTACACACTTGGTGGTCCCTGTGAGGTTGTACAAAGCCCTTAGGCTACTCCATGTAAATCTCATCATGCAAATCTCCATGAAGAAAAGTCATCTTCACATCCATCTAATAAAGATCCAAATCAAGCTGAGCAACCAAAGACAATACCAAATGTAGGGTAGTCATCTTCACAATAGGAGAAAAGACTTCATCAAAGTCCACACCATGCTTCTGCTTTAAACCCTTAGTAACCAATCTGGTCTTGTATGTCAGCTTGGGGCATTTAGGGATACTTTTCAACCTGTATACCCAATTTCATGGCAAGATACGCTTTCCACTAGGCAAGGAACCAAATTCCACATAGGATTTTTTTTGCAATGAGTCATACTTTGATTATATGTGTTAACCCCAATGCAAGAAAGAGAAAAAGGAAGCAAAATAAAATTCAAGAAAATTCAAAAATGTGGAGAGAAGTGGAAAAAGGTGACCTGATAGAAGGATGAAGAAGAGAAAAGGCCAAAAGCGCAAGGGCAATCTTAAAAGTTGAGGCAAAGGCAAAGGCACATTTTAAAATGTAAAGGTGCCCCACATTTTTGTAAAAGAGCACCAGGATTCCTATTCAAGTTTCAAAGGGAGAGAGAGACAAAGATATGGGGTTGTAACAGAGAGTAGTGAACTCTCATTGTTCTCTTCTTCTCATTCTTCCATAATGCTTACTAAAGTCTAATCACACATAACTAAAAAACACACTAGGTCACTAATTGACCATACCACTAACTGTGATTGAGTCTGATCGACTCATTTATTATAACACACATGTAGAGTGATAGCTAAGACAACAGCTGTCTAGATAAGATCGGTCATGTCGATGATACTAATTATGAGCTTGAGTCTCAACACTCTCCCTCAAGCTCAAGATAACTGCTATACTCCAAGTAACTTCCTGAAACGCACAAACTTCTCTTTACCAAGTGATTTGGTAAAGATATTTGCTACCTATTCTTCTGTCTTCACATGGAGTAGATCAATCTTTCCAACAAGTACCATCTTCCTAATAAAATGGTAATGAACTTCTATGTGTTTGGATCTAGCATGATAGATGAGGTTGCTAGCCAGCATCACACTACTCAGATTGTCACAATGCAATGTGACTTTGCTGTCCAACTATATACCCAAGTCATGTAGCAGTTTCACAAGCCAAACTACTTCGTATGCTGCTAAGGTTGCACCCCTATATTTTGCCTCTGTGTACTAGATAAAGCAATGGTTGGCTACTTCTTACTACTCTAGCTAATCATACTACTACCCAAACTGAAAGCATAACCACTGGTTGACCTCCTATCATAGAGACAACTAGCCCAATTAGCATCTGTATAACCTATCAAGTCAAATGATTTTCCATGCTCATAAAACACTCATAATTAGCAGTACCCTTCACGTACCACATAATCCTCCTGACTGCATCTAAGTGTAGCTTATGAGGTTTCTGCATAAGCTAGCTAATCAGCCCCACTGCATAACTCAAGTCAAGATGGGTAATAGTAAGGTAAATCAAGCTACCCACCATTTGTTTGTATATAGTGACATTCTCAATCTCAGTCCAAACATCAACTGCAAGTTTGACATTCTAATCCAATAAAATCCAATGGTGTTTCCATGGCTTTACACTCCATCATGCCATATTTTAGCAACGTATCATGAGTGTAATGTTTTTTGTAATAGCCATATACCTTGAGGTGTAGACACAACCTTAATCCCAAGAAAGTACTTCAACTCACCAAGATCCTTGACTTTGAATTCAACATGCAACATTGCTTTAATTTCAGCAATCCCATGATCATCATCTCCAGTGATGATCAAATCATTGACATAAACCACCAGAAAAACATAACCATGTTCTATCTTCTTTGTAAATAGAATCCATAACAACCACACACACACACACACACACACACACACACACACACACACACACACACACACACACACACACACACACACACACACACACACACACACACACACACACACACACACACACACACACACACACACACACACACATACCCTAGGCTCACCACACACCTCTTCAAGCAAGTCACCATTCAAGAATGCATTTTTGACATCCATTTGCCATAATTTCTAGCCCTTAGAAGCTGCTAATGCAATAATTGTTCTCACCGTTTCCATCTTGCCAATCGGGCTGAAAGTCTCCTCACAATCTAGGTTGTACCGCTGTCATATCCCTTTGCAACAAGCCGGGCTTTATACCTTTCCAATGAACCATCTGACTTGCATTTCACTTTATAAACCCATTTACAACTAATGGGTACTTTGCCTTTAGGCAAACAAACCAATTCCCATGTCTCATTTTTAGCCAATGATGTGTATTCCTCATCCATAGCAGCACACCAATTCTCATCTGTAACTGCCTTACTGAACTTCATAGGCTCTTTATAGCCTAACACTTTAGTCATATATGCATAATGTCTAGCTGAATACCCACTTTATGTCAGCCTATCAATTGGTTTTCTGACCCTTTTAGACCTCCTCAACTGCAATGCACTCTAGGCTTGCCTCTCATGAGGCGGCACATACATCCTTTGCCTCGCACCAGGCGTCATAACTAATGGTATGCCCAATTCACTATCAAGACTATCACTGCTAAGTGACTCATATCCAGATGTAAGTGGGCCAGTCACATCATCAAACATCTTTTCTTTGCCTTTATCCAATCTCCCCCTCATTAACATATCCATGTCAGTGGATGCAGTAGCACGACTGTAGAGTCGTCCTGTCCAAGGACTAATAGTAGATGAACCATCACATGTCAGTCCACTCATAGACATACTAGCTTAAGGATAATTTTTAACATAAGTAGGGCTGGCTAGTCCATCAAATACCATTGCATTCGGATTACCATACCATGAGACTAGCTCATCAAAAACTACATCCCTGCTGATCAAGGTTTCTTGAGTGGACAGATCATAGCATTTGTAAGCCTTTCTCTCTTGTGCAATAGCCAAGAAAAGCACTTTTGACAGTCTTTGGGTCTATCTTCTTCCTCTTTTCATCAGGCACATATACATACGCAATGCAGCCAAATACTTTTAGGTGACTAATGATGAGCGTGTGCCCATATAGTTTCTCATAAGGAGTCAAATCATGAATCCCAGCAGCTATAGGTGTTCGGTTCAACACACATAAACTACAGTAACCATTACTTCATCCCAATACAAATTTGGCAAATTCTTTTCATTAAGCATTGCCTTGGCAGCTTCCATAAGCATCCGATTTTTCCTCTCTACCACATCGTTCTGCTAAGGTGTGTAACTACATATGAGTTGCCTTTTTATGCCATAATTAGCAAGGTACCTATCAAACTTTGTGGATACATATTCTCCACCTCCATCAAATCTTAAACATGAGATATAATAGCCAAGTTCATTTTCAGCACGCTTCTTAAAGTCCTTAAAGACATCTAGCACCTCATCCTTGTGCTTTAGAATATATAGCCATGCGTATTGGTTGAAATCATCAATGAAGGATACATAATACCTACCACCACCAAAAGATGCATTATGGGCAAGACCCCATACATCCAAATGTATCAATTGCAAAGGTCGAGAACTGTTTCTGACATATCTCATGAACGGGAATCTTGCTTTGTTTCCCAAGTCCAAGATCAGTGTACTTGAACTTTGGCAAGTCAAGTACAACCTCTTTCTACTACATATTTCTTAACTTCTATACATAAACATGACCGATGTGTTTGTGCCAAATTTATACATCTCGAACTACTCCATTATCATGGGCAAACATGGCTGTCTTCAATTCTGGGATAGATGCATCCAAAGTAAACATTTTGTCATCTCTCTTGCCTTTAGCAATCAATTTACAACCATTGCCATATTCTTCAATAAAACAACCATCCCTATTGAATCTCACTTGTAGATTTTGTTATGCCATCTATCCAACTGACAATAAATTCTTGGTAATAGAAGATACGTGTAGTGCATCATGCAGGCTCTTCTTTCTGCCATCGAGCCATGAACAATGAAACCACACCTAAACGTTGAATATCATGCTATGTATCATCAACAGTACATACAAATCCATGAGAAACTACTACTAACTCATCAGACCATTCACCATGAGGAGTCATATGATTGGATGCTCCTGAGTCTATGTACCACTTCTCATCTTTTTATTGCTTAGGCGTATTCTTAGATACATGCTGCATAGCAAACAGTCTATCTCCTTGGTCATCCTGAGTACCACTAGAAGATGCATAATGTCCATGTTACCTACCTTTTGCCTTCATATCAGCTTGCTGTTTATGGCAATCCTTTGCAATATGCCCATATCTTCTGCAATAATGATAATCTTTATCCCTGTTAGATTGCTCATGCGACTGCCAAGAACCACCTCTGTCTCTAGGTGATCTCCCCCTGCCTCTAAAGGCTCTAGATTCTTGTTGTCCTTGCCTATTTGAGTGTAACATGTCCACTTGTCCGCTTGTGGGACATGTCTTAGTAGCCCATCGAGAGGAGGGTCTAGAAGGCTCCGCCTGGCACTCGTAAGGAATGACACAGGGTTTGCGATCTAGGTCTTCCTGAGTCTGCCTCGAGCGGAAGTGTCCGGCCGTTCCCACTTGGGATTGACCTGAGGTCAAGGTTCCTTCCCTATCAGCAAAGTCTCTAGGAAGAAGCTAGCATCAAACTCCAGATGTACCACTTTGCGTAGGAACAACAGAGTTGAAGCGGATTCATGCTGCACTTGGTTCATGGAGAATGGAAAACGAGAGGGATGTGAAGCTCAACCTCTATGCCATACGGCATAGTCCCATTCCTTTCCCCTAAAACAGAATAAATCAGGATTCTACATCTACTGACACTAGGTCTTCATAGTCTTATTATCTCATCATTTGAGAAAAGTTCCCAGCTAACCGGGACCACCCTTCCATAGGAGAGACCTAAGTCACATCCACCACACTTTCCTTGGTTTGCTTTAGTTATCTAATTACCTACCACATTATGTTTTGACATGCAAAAGTAGCTTTCTTAATTAATCAAATTAGTCATGGGTTCCTTCACGCAACTTAGGCACTGACACAAAAACAATGTCAAGCAAATTCCTTTTTCTCCAATATGTGCTCTTTATTTATCAAAATCCTGGAGTACATCCAATATCACGCCCGAAGGCTATCCCAGCAATCTATAGGATTGCTACTCCAAGTTCTGCCCGTTGACTAGTACATGGGCCTCGAGATCCCAGTCACGTTAGCCTCTTGTGCGGGACCCGAAGGGAAGGGATTTATAGCTAGAGCCTCCCCTCGCACCCAAGAGTCCTCCCACTCCAAGCAGCATCCACAGAGAGACCTCTCGTGGTGGGTTAGGTCCATATACTCGGCGTGGCTAACAACCCCCTTAGATAGGGCCAAGCAGACAGTCGGAGGTAACTGTTATTGCCTCTCCCTCCAGCTTTCAACCTTGGATAGGGCCAAGCAGACAATCGGAGGTAGCTATTCTTGCCTCTCCCTCCAACTTTCAACCTGAAGCATTAAGTGTTTTCCTTGAATTAGTTCCTTGAGCAAAGAGATCAAAGAATGTACCTAAGTACAAGCATGAACATTTCGGAGGTTGTTTGTATGACTGACTACTAAGGTGTGGCTCCATTTTCCCGGATGCTCCTAGCATCCGATCCTGGGTCTTTTTCCCGGATGCTCCCAGCATCCTATCCTGGATCATTCGCGACTTGGCGTGATCCCACTAATCTAAAACAAGATTACGCAAGCAAATGTAAGTTAAGTTATTTTGACTTGCCCTTTTTCCTTGGGTTTTATCTTATGGTATCCTAACTTATCCCAAGCATTAACTAAACAATCAAGGCAATGTACATGCCTTCATTCGCAACCCAACCAAATGTCTTTTATTCTTCCAGTTCAAACTAAGTTCGGTTAATACGCTTCGCAACACATGACTCTTCATTTAAGCCTTCAAGATATAGTCTAGATGCATGTGTTCCTTCCATTTCTCTTTAGTGTGATTCTATGCGGAATTTTCCAATCAACCTTATCCATCGTGCACATGGTGCATTTAGTATAGTTGTACATCCAAAATGACCTTTATCTCTATTCATTCCTGGTCTAGGTTTTTGTCCAATGGTGCAAGTGTATCTCATGAACAGAAACTAACATTTCATGTGTTCCTTTTAATCATGATTGCGAAACTTGAATTCTAAATGACTATTCATGCACTAAACTGGTTAAAAAGCTATCATTTTATGTGAAATAAGGCAATACCATTATCATTTTATGTGTAAAAGCTATCATGCATATAAACTTATGCGAATTCTGTACTCTACCATTTCACGCATGCAACCTAGCACTTAGAGTAAACAAAAAAACCCTAAGACTCATTCTTGTGCCATGCACGTAGCTAACCCCTTCATTCCATCCACGAGAAATAATACTTAATCAATTTTAAAGCTTAGAACCCGAGTTTGATTTGTGTTTGTTGCATTGGTCGCTTCGCTCACCTCTCTAGCATTACTGGTAGCTTTGTCACCTACACTTCCCACGACTTTCTTCTTGGGAGCCATTCGCCTCACAGAGATTGGATAGTCCGGACCTTAACGGTTTTTAGGATGACAGGTTCAGGGAGGAAAGATCGCTGGATGGGGTCCTTGTTGAGATATCGAGCTCCACTCGTGATACGCCAGGGTGACCGTTGTGTATTTATGTCACCGACTTGTCAGTTGCAGACGCGGTTGGTACACCACCCATGAATAATAGCTACATGATAGCTATCCTTATCTACTCTAGTTCGTGGCTTGGTTAGTATGCCACCTTAGTTAGTTGAGTTTGGTTTGAGACCCATATATAGGGTTCTTCTATTTCTTTGTATGTAGAGTTCTTTTGGCTTACACAACTAAGAAGAGGAAAACTGTTTTCAGCCTCCACCCTTGTGTGTATTCCCCCATTGTGCAAGCAAGAAAGCTACAAGTGAGACTCCTTCCTTCTCTCCCACAGTCTTGACATGGTATCAGAGCCTTGTTCGTGGTAAGGAGCTCAAGAAAGCAAGCCAAGCTCGCGGTGTTCTGGTAAGAGGAGCAGTGTTGCTTTCATTTTCTGTTTTGGGAGCAGATCTCTGCAAGTAGCACAATCGGAAATTGCAAGAGTGCATTGTCTCAGGTTGAGACGCCCTTCGCGGTGAAGCAAGAGGGCAGTATATGCTGCGGGAGAGAGCTTTAGCTCGTGGCGACCCTGTTTTTTTTATTTGAGGCCATTTCGGGGCCTGTTTTGGAGGCAGAAGTTTTCTGCACGCACTCAAGAAAAAGCCCTGTTTTATGCTGTGCGACCACTGTTCTACAGGTCGGTGAAAAGTTACCACAGATATTGTATCGTATGCTCGTGTGCAGAGACATTGGGAGTTACAGAATCATCCTTGGTTCCTGTATATGCAAAATCGTCACTAGGAAGTGACTGTGTGGTTAAATACCACTTTCGTCAGTTTTGCAAATTTGCCCTTGTGAGGCTGAAGCTGTGTTCTCTGCAGTGACAGAATTTTTTGTAGGATTCTGTAATGGCGTCTGATTCTCTTTCACAGATTGTAACTGAAAAGCTTGACAAGAACAACTTCCAAGCATGGAAGTTTAGAATGACGAATTTCCTTATGGGAAAAGGATATTGGGAATTTGTTGCAGGAAATGAAGAAGAACCAGTTCTTCCTGATGTTCCCAATCAACAGCAAATGCAGGCATTCAAAGCATGGCATGAGAGAGCCAGGAAAGTTATGTATTGGTTGTCTATCAGTATTTCAGACTCTATGATTGTGCATATTCAGGATGCAAGTACGCCAAAGGAGGCATGGGATACTTTGTCAAAAATGTACAACACAAATACTCAAGCCAGGAAAATGCAGCTCAAGCAAGAGTTGCATAATGTGCAAAGAGAAAATATGAGCATCAACGACTACCACATGAAGGTGAAGAAGATTGCAGATGCACTTGCTTCCATTGGGTCGCCAGTGGAAGATGATGATTTAGTTTCTGTGACCTTGAATGGTCTAGGAAAGGATTATGCACAGTTTCGGACATCCATTTCAGTTCGTGAAAGATTTCCTGATTTTGAGGAGTTGATTGCTCTTCTAATTTCTGAGGAGCAGAGAAATGGTGGTGCATCTTCTTCAGGAGGAACTTCAAAAGAAGCTGTCTTCTACTCAAATGCTGGAAGAGGTAGAGGCAGAGGTAGAGGAGGCCGATTTGGAGGCCGTGGCAGAAATCAGAATATGCAGCAAACTCAAGAAAACCAGTCCTATGGAGGAGGACGTGGTAACTCTAGAGGCAGGGGGAGCCAAAGAGGTCGTGGTGGATGGCAAAGAGGCCAAAATGCAAACAGTAATGTTGAATGCTCTTACTGTGGTAAAATGGGTCATATGGCTAAAGACTGCTATAAAAAGCAGAATGACATCATGAATGGAAAACTGCAACAAGGGAACTATGCATCTTCTAGTAGACAGGGTGATGACAGAAATGAGCATTTGTTTATGGTGCAGCACATGAACAATTCTGTGACAAGTGCAGAAGAAAGCAATGATGTATGGTATGTTGACTCAGGTGCATCAAACCACATGATAGGTCATGCAGAATGGATGGAGGATGCAAGGAAAATGGAAAAACTAGGATTTGTGGAGACTGGTGATGATACTGCACATCCGATTGTGCAGATTGGAAAAATTCCTTTGTCTATGCAGGATGGGAAAAAGAAATACCTGTCCGATGTATTTCATGTCCCGAATATCACCAAGAATCTGGTCTCTGTTGGTCAAATGGTTAAGCAGGGCTTGCAGGTCAGATTTAATCCTCATGGATGCTTTGTTGAGGATATGAAAAATAAAGGTCGCTTGATAGCAAAAGGAAAGAAGAAGGGCAGAATGTTTACATTGGATGCAGACATGTCTGAATTGAGTGCAGCAATGTTTGCACATGGGACCGGTGTAGTTGCAGATATTGATATCTGGCATAAACGCATTGGTCATGTTAATGTACAGCGACTTAAATCAATGCAGGCCCAAAATATTGTTGCAGGATTGCCTAAATTCAAGGTTGCAGAAATGCATAAGGTATGTGAAGCCTGTCAGTTTGGAAAACAAGCAAGGAAACCATTTCCTAGACATGTTCAAGAGAGTAAGAAGCCATTGGAATTAATCCACTCTGATGTGTGGACTACTAAAGCTGCGTCTCTTGGAGGCTGTCATTATTTTGTCAATTTTATTGATGACTATAGCAGAAAAGTTTGGGTGTATTTTATGAAAAAGAAAAGTGAAGTTTTTGGGCATTTCAAAACTCTTAAAGCTATGGCTGAAAAAGAAACAGGTCTGCAGATAAAATGCCTAAGGTCAGATGGAGGGGGAGAGTACCTCTCAAATGAGTTTGCAAGGTTCCTGCAGGAGCATGGCATAAAGCAGCAATATTCATGCAGTCATACCCCACAACAAAATGGAATTGCAGAAAGAAAAAACAGGCATATTGGAGAGGTATCTCGTGCCATGCTCAACGAAAAAGACTTGCCAGATTTTTACTGGGCTGAAGCAGTTGCTACAGCAGTCTACATAATGAACAGGACTCCCACTGCAACAATACATGGGATGACTCCAGAGGAGAGGTATACTGGTAGGAAACCAGATATTTCTCATTTGAAAATTTTTGGTTGCATTGCCTATGTATATGTGCCAGATGAGCTGAGATCCAAGTTGGATCCAAAAGCTGAGAAGTGCATCTTTATTGGTTACTCTCTGCAGCAAAAAGGGTATAGATGCTATAACCCTTCTACTCGTAAGTTTACAGTGAGCAGAGATGTTGTTTTTGATGAGATGAGTAGCTGGTATAAACCAGTAAATGTGATTGATGATGTAGATGCACAAAATGGTAATGCTGCACAAAATTCAGAGCAGCAGTCACAAAATATTAGTGGACCTGGAGCGTCCTCTAGCAGTGGTTCACATTCTTCGCCATGGACAGGCAGATTGAGATCAGGAGAATCTTCTCAAAGCAATGCAGATAGTGGTATGCAGGTATCATGAAAAGGAAAAGAGAAGGTTGATCAGCCCATGTTTGATGTGAATGCAGGTCACTCTTATGTGGATGGTGAATCCAGTGGCTCAAAACAGAGCATTGATGATGAGTTGGGTATTCCTTCTATTGTTACACCTGGAGTAAGGAAGACCAGGGATGTTTTGAGAGCACCTGGGAGTGAACCTACTTTGCGCAGGTCTACGAGAGCTAGGTATCCTGTGGATAGGCTGAAATATGATGGATTTACAGCCATTCACTATGCATATATGGTCAAAGTGATACAGGAACCAGAACCCACATCTTTTGAGCAAGCCATGGGAAAAGAAAAATGGGAGAAAGCCATGGATGAAGAAATGGATGCCTTGGAAGCAAATGCTACATGGGAGTTAGTACCTTTGCCTAAAGGTAAGAATGCAATTGGCTGTAAGTGGGTTTATAAGGTGAAGCACAATGCAGATGGTTCTGTGAACAGATACAAGGCAAGATTAGTAGTCAAGGGGTATGCACAAACATATGGCATTGACTATGAAGAAACATTCAGTCCAGTTGCAAGGATGGCAACTGTAAGAGCAGTCATTGCTATGGTTGCATCAAAGGGATGGTCTTTACATCAGATGGATGTAAAGAATGCCTTCTTGCATGGTGATTTGCAAGAAGAGGTCTATATGGAGCAGCCACCAAGTTATGTGCATGCTGTTCATCCTGAGTTTGTTTGCAGGTTGAAGAAAGCCTTGTATGGCTTGAAGCAAGCACCTAGAGCATGGTCTGACAAGATAGGACAGTATCTTGTCACTATTGGCTTTCAGATTTCCAAGGCAGATTTCTCACTTTATGTGAGAAAAACAGAGAAAGGTATTATGCTACTTGTCATTTATGTTGATGATTTGATTATGACAGGTGATAGTGATGAAGATATCCTTCATGTGAAAATGCTATTGAAGCAGAAGTTTGAGATGAAGGATTTGGGAGAGCTGCGTTATTTCTTGGGCATTGAGGTGATTAGATCACCAAGTGGGATACAGCTCTTGCAGAGGCAGTATGGATTGGACATGCTGTCCAAATATGGGATGACAAGCTGTAAGCCTATTTCAGTTCCTTTGGAGCAGAATGTGAAGCTGAGCACAGATGCAGGTGAGCTTCTAGAAGACCCTACTATGTATAGACGCATAGTAGGAAGTTTGATTTATATGACTATTACCAGGCCAGATTTGAGCTATGCTGTTGGATTGGTAAGTCAGTTTATGCAGGCTCCAAGGAAACCACATTTGGATGCGGCTAGACGCATACTCAGGTATGTGAAGTCCACATTGCAGTATGGACTATTTTATGAGACTGGGGCTCAGATACAGTTGCATGGATACACTGATGCTGATTGGGCTGGTAGCATTTCTGATAGACGATCTACCAGTGGATATGTGTTCTCTTTTGGGAGTGCTGCAGTCACTTGGAGCAGCAAGAAACAGCCTACAGTTGCCTTGTCGAGCACAGAGGCTGAGTACAGGGGTGCAGCAATGGCTGCATGTGAGGTAGCTTGGTTGCATAAGCTACTTTATGATATGCATCAGTCTACAGATGGACCAGTTGTCATTTATTGTGACAACATGAGTAGTATACACTTGGCAAATAACCCAGTCTATCATGCTAGAACAAAGCACATTGAGGTGCATTATCACTATGTGCGAGAGAGGGTTTTACTAGGTCTTATTGATCTAGTTTATGTCAGCACAGAGGATCAGGTAGCTGACATATTCACGAAGGCATTGGGCGCAGAGAAGCTGCGCAAGTTCAGAGACCTGCTTGGTGTGCAGGAATTGGGATTGAGCTCGAGGGGGAGTGTTGAGATATCGAGCTCCACTCGTGATACGCCAGGGTGACCGTTGTGTATTTATGTCACCGACTTTTCAGTTGCAGACGCGGTTGGTACACCGCCCATGAATAATAGCTACATGATAGCTATCCTTATCTACTCTAGTTCGTGGCTTGGTTAGTATGCCACCTTAGTTAGTTGAGTTTGGTTTGAGACCCATATATAGGGTTCTTCTATTTCTTTGTATGTAGAGTTCTTTTGGCTTACACAACTAAGAAGAGGAAAACTGTTTTCAGCCTCCACCCTTGTGTGTATTCCCCCATTGTGCAAGCAAGAAAGCTACAAGTGAGACTCCTTCCTTCTCTCCCACAGTCTTGACAGTCCTTCGCCAAGGGGGTGGTTTGAGTGTGGCTCCTTGAAGTTATTCACCAAATCTCACTCCCTCTCCTTCTTTCTCTCTCTCTCTCTCTCTTCTTTTTCTTTTTCTCTTCTTCTCTCTCTCTCTCCTCTTCCTCTTCTACTTCTTCCTCTCTTCTTCTCCTTCTCTCCCTCTTCTTCACTTCTCTCTCCCTCTCCTTCTCTCCCTCTTCTTCCCTTCTCTCTCCCACTCCTTCTTCTTCTCTCTCCTCACTCCTTCTCTCCTTCTCCTTCTCTCCCTCTTATTTTCTCTCCTCTCTCCTTCTCCTTCTCTCTCTCGTCTTCTCTTCTCTCTCTCACTCCTCCTTCTTCTCTCCCACTTCTTCCCTTCTCTCTCCCACTCCTCCTTCTTCTCTCCCACTCCTCCTCGTCTCCCACTCCTTCTTCTTCTCTCCTTCTCCTTCTCTCCCTCTTCTCTCTCCTCACTCCTTCTTCTCTCCTTCTCCTTCTCTCCCTCTTCTCCTCTTCTCTCTCCCTCTCCTTCCTCTTCTCTCCTTCTCCTTCTCTCCTTCTCCTTCTCTCCTCACTCCTTCTTCTTCTCTCCTTCTCCTTCTCTCCCTCTTTTCTTCACGGGGGCCCGTGGTGACTAACGATCAGGGGGGAGGGGGGTAGCTACGGTCGAGAGTCCCAAGGGGGAACCCACAGCGTCTGGGAATCAGGGAGTGACTTGAATCGTAGGCCCCAATGGGGCACTGTTTGCAACAGGACGAGGGGTGAAGACTCGAATGGAAGGCCAGGGGGGAGGCACAGCTACCACACAAGGGCTACACGACTACTGGAGGCAGGAGGTGACGACGCAGGAAAGGGGGGGCACAGTCTCCCTCTGTCTATAGCCAAGGGAGGGAAGAAGCCTCCCCTTATATAGGGGGGGGAGGAGGTAGGTGGCATGGCCACCCCTCCCACCTGGGGGGCTGCATGCCCCCCATCACCACCACTCCCTCTCTCTCTCTCCCCAGCGTGCAGTCGGTGGGGAGAGAGAGGGGGTTAAAAAATTTTGAGCTAAAGATAATAATTTTTAAAAAATTTTAAAAAAGGGGAGGGGCATTCCTATGGGGGAGAAAACATGGAAAATGTTACATCCTCCGCCCCTTAGAGGAATCAAGATCTCCTCATCTCAAGAGGACTTGGGGGTATTGTTGGTTGGGGGTATCATCCACCTAGGTGGAGGCACCAATGCAGTGTCTCCGTCGCATTGTTCTAGTGGAGTTACATCACCTGTAGGATTTTTCACACCTATGGGGAAATCTACTCCAGTGACTTCAGTCAGCCGTCCGTATAGGTGGCACCCTTATGGGTGCTACTCCAAGAGATACCACTACCATGGGTTCACGAGATTTACAAGGGTCTCCTAGTTATTCCCAAGAGTGCGGCCGTAGGTGGGAGAGGGCACATCTTAGACATACTCCAAAGGGATATGGATACCTTGTAGATGACAGGATAGGAGCTATGATCATGAATGATGAGGGGAGAAGGGTGATGGCTCGTATGAGAGAGTTGTGCCAACAAGTTTTTCGGCACAACATCTTGGACCATTGGAAGAAATACCCGAGGGGAGCAAGGACTACGTAGTAGCATCCTTTCATGAGGAGTTCCTGGTACCCACTGCAGTAGAGAGGTTTTCCATAGACTGGGATGATGGAGTGCATATGTATGTACATGTCACATAGATGATCAAGATGCACGCAAGGCACTCAAGAGTGGCGCCTCAAAGCCCGAGTGGCTAGACGCAGATGACTAGCAAAGACTTAAGGAGGAGGCTATAGATTCTCTAGGATGTTGGAGACAACAGCACAAGGTAGTGAGGGCATGAGTGGAGGCAGGGGTGGTCCATCGTCTTGGAAGGTAGCGACCACAGGACTTATCTAGAGAACTTTGTAAGTTTTTCTTTTGTTCTTCTCGCTTTCTTTTTTGCAATATCACTTGTAGTAACAATCGTGTTTCTAATAGTTGTATTTTATTTTCTTTGCAACACTCCATTACAAATCACAATCCCACCAGCCTAGAGACTCAATATGTAGAGAGACAAGATCTCAATGCATTGATCGATAGACTATATGCACACGGCGGCCCAGTAAGTCACTCATATTTTTTGTCTATAGTTACTATTTTTATTAAAATACATTATGTAAGGTGGATTGATAAGTAGTTGGTTTTTTTTTCAAACTCCGTTCAATGCTCCTTTGCTTCGAGACAAGCTTTCGGATGGCAAGGATCTATAGCTCGTGCTTGGATTCGTGGAGTGCATATCCTCTTCCTTTTTGTTCCTATGATTTATGTTGGCATCTTCTATGTACTATGTTATTATCATTCTTTGTATCTTGCCATGATTCCATGAGTTTTCATCAGCGATCTTGTATTTATTCTATGTATCGGTATTGTGGGTTCAAGTATATTTTTTGCTCATTTTGATGACCATTGCACACTTAACATGTAATCCACTTGTAGAATACAAATATAGCACATAGTACTACATGTGACAGGGCAACTTGCTACCCTGCCATAATTTTTTTCTCTACAACCATCACTAATAGCATCACAAATTTACTGCATGTGTCGGTATTGGCATCGCAATACGCATCGCAAACCGTCGGTATGTGCATCGGTTTTGTGATGCCAATACCGACGCCCATAGGAATGGTTTCATGGAGACACTAATACTGACACATTTAGTGATGACAAGGGCAATTTTTTTAATAAACATTTTCATCGTCGCTTTGAACGTCGATATGAGGCCTGTATCTTGTAGTGACATTAGAATATAAGCTCCTTAAGCTCCCACACTACAAAGAGTACTAGAAGGCCATTCAAGCAGCTAAAAGAACTGGGTTACCCAGAAGAATCATTAGTGATCATGACTCTCTCTTCACATCACACTTCTAGAGGGCTATCTTTGAGGCTATTTGGACTCAACTCTATTTCAGTACAGCTTACCATCCCCAAATTGATGGTCAAACGGAACGAGTCAACCAAGTCATTGAAGATATGCTTAGGGCATACTGCCTGTCGCGAACCCAAAAGGTGGATTCAATATTTGCCGCTGGTTGAGTTTGCCTACAATGCTTCTTACCGACAAAGTATTCAGATGACCCCTTTTCAAGCATTGTATGGATACGATTGTCGCACCCCTTTGAGCTTCTCGGATCCAACTTTGAGGATAGAAACTTCAAGGTAGATGTTGGAAGACATGGATGATCAAATCAAGTCAATAAGACAAGACATCCAAGCTGCCAAGGATAGACAGAAGGCTTATGCGGACTTGAAACGGCAAGACAAATCCTTCATTGAAGGTGATATGGTCTTCATCCACGTACGCCCTAAAAAGAGTTCATTGTCCTTAGGAGAGTACAAGAAGCTAAGTCCAAGGTATTGTGGACCTTATAAGATCACTAAGTGCTTAGGACCTAATGTTTACAGACTACAGCTACCCGCAACCCTAAAGGTTCATAATATATTCCACGTTAGCCTATTGAAAAAATATCTACCTAATCCGAATCATGTACTTGATGATCAACAAATTGTAATGCCTAGCCAAGGAGTCCTTGAGCTACGGCCTGATAGAGTCCTAGATGTCAGGAGAGGCATTTGAGGTCAAGGACCTTGAGAGAGTACCTCATCCAGTGGAAAGATATTCCTGAAGAGGATAGCCACTTGAGCCACCCTCTCTCGAACAACCTACATGAGAGCGAGGAGTAGCACATGTATCTTGATCTGACTGCGGGCTCACCGCATCCACATCTGCGCGACATCCCCTAGAACCACTCCCTCTGCCTGGCCCAAGTCTGGAGTGTTGACCTCGTCTACTGGAAACCAAAACCATTAGAGCGTGCTGAAATAGATATACGAAAAGGTCTGATGGTGTTCGAGACAATTCTTGGTCCACCATATCTCTAAATCAAGCCATCTGATCTGGAGACATACATGTGAATATCTCCTACAACTCCTTGTCACTTATCCCTTGACTCGTCGTGCTCTCCAAATATCGTCAAAGTCACCTGTACAAATGGAAAGTGATGTTAGCATAATCAATATAAAGAATCAAGCAAAGCATGGTAATATAACTTTGAAAAAAATGATGTTACTTAAAATGCATATTCTAGAGTACCCTTATAAGCTATTCATCAAGGAATTGAGTAGGAAGATGCTACAAGTATGACATAGCCTATGGTTCCATGTCAATCTCCTGGCACAACTCTGCATACACTAGAAGGTCTATAGAACTCTTGGCCTCCTAATTTTCTATCATCATTATCCTATTCTACCTCCTCTACATGCTCCAAGCCATCTTCGACCTCCACCCCTTGCAAATTTGACCCCTCCATATGCATATTGTCCTCATCTATGCTAGGAACATTTCTTTCATCATATGCTCTTGCACTTTGGGGATTTGAAGACACAACATACCACCATTGAGGTTGTAGGGGGGTTGGATAAAAAATTAGCTATTCAAAATCACATACAAGAGAGATTCAACATTTGTGACATATTAGTGTCATAATAAAATTTTAAAAACAGTTCATGCATGTGTTTACAATGGGCCGGCAAGACAAACATATCACACAGATTCGTCCATCTTTTTTCAGAATCTATTTCGAGAAATCCAAATGGACCTCATTGAACGGTTGCCCTAGCTCCTTCCAGTACCACTTTCAACCACTACATATCGAATATGATCATGGAGAAGCTACGGTAATCCACTGAGATAACACTTTGCAAGTTCCCAAAATACTCCATCTCATCTGTAACAGTGTTTGGATCCATGGCTCATTGTTGGCTCTCTTGCTCAAATTTTACCACATGAGACCACAATCCATTGTGGAGTGCATTTTATCAATGCGCTCAATGTGGAAATGTCACCCACACGACCAGCCACACTGTATATTTTGTACTGTACATTGAAATGGTTAGATTAGTTGTCATATATTAAATCTAGATATAAGTACTTATAAAACATGTGGTCACCTTTGGACTACACCCCCTCGAAAATTCCTACTCCTCAGTATAGACTTCCACCCCTTCATGAGAGGTTCAATCAAAGCTCCATGTAACCATAGTAGAGACATAAACCACAGCATATCCTCCATGCCCTCGGGATATTGAATCGATCTTGATGGTGCGTACTTCTCAAAGAGACAGACTGTCTCCATTGCTCCTCGCCTTGCAGATTCAATAGAGGATGTCTTGATCTCCTTCTATGAGATCCATTGCACTAAATTTGACAACCTGTAAATCACCCCGCATATTTATGAAGTAAGGCATCCTACGATCACAATTTGTTGTGAAAACTACCACAAATGTAGAAGCATTACAAACACCAACTAGACTCCAAATAGCAAAATACATAGGCCACTTACAATCCATTTGTATTACAAACTTGACATATCTTATGCCAATTGTCAGATTTTAGCCCTGATATTAGTCGTCTTTAGAAAAAATGGATCTAAGAGAACCATCATACCCATCAAAGTGTGGATAAACATGATAATTTGCTTCAGAATGTGCTCTTCTAGTGGATAAAACCCAAGGAGCGCGAGGCATTTGCAAGCGACCATCAGCACTCTCGATTGTGGCCAAAGTGCCTCCATCTTGCCTACCTTCTTCAAATCCATTTGTGCCCCTGTAATGTCTCTCTCTTTCCTGTGATGTATTCCCATAATAAGCCACCCACATTCTTGAAAATATGCATGGGATCCAACAAGTGGTTGATCTGTAAAAGTGGATCCATTATGACAACTTGTACAAAACTAAGAATTGTTGCATTCCATTTGGATGTGACTCCGTGTGGACCATTTTCAACTTGTACCATCTTTGGGTGTTCATTTGTGCTAGAGGCCATCCAAGAAAACCTTCCCTCAATTCATGACCCTTTGGCAAGAAAGAGACATGTCCTTGATATACTATCTTCTTCATGGTTCATGACCTTCGAGAATCTAACTATGGCCTAGCTATGGTCCATGACCTTCGGGAGTTTAACTGGCCTAACTATGGCCCACACAATGGACATGCATGATAATCTGAGGTGACCAAACTTGTCCCAAACATCCCTATTTAGTGAACACAAACTTGAGCGAGCTATGATAGATATGACCAATGAGCATGGAAGCCTACTTACTTGAGCACTCCCCGAATCTTGAAAAGTCATGCATGGTCCACATGAGAATGGCTCTTATATTGGAGGATTTTTTACCATCGTGCTTGCTCATATCTTCCCAATGGTGACCCCCTCCCACAAAATCTTAAGCTCATCAACTAATGGACAGAGATAGACATCCATATTCTTGACTTTGTAGCAGCCAGGAATGCGTAGGCTAAGGATCATGTATCCTTTCTTCGTAGAAAGCCATAGCGGGATATTGTGGTTAACAAGGACAACATGCCACACACACTGTAAGAAGTTGAGCGAAGACCCAATGGGTTTATGCCATTCATAGCAAGACCGAGCCGAAGATTCCTTGGCTCTCATGCAAATCTTGGAAAGGTAGAGTCAATATGGCTCCATGTGCACGTGAATCCGTTGATATTTGTTGCACTCCATTTATGGATCTATTCTATGCATGCCACGTTGTCAAGCTCACCATGCCCAATGTACGAAACATATGATGTATACAGGGGATAAGTGAAAAGTATCTAAGAACTTTCTGAGGGATGGTTTGCCTTGATCGTGACTATAGTCTCCTACCATGGTTATCCAATATTAGCTAAGTATTAGCTTAGTATAAGAACTTTGCTATCATCTCTCAAACTTAAGTAGAGCATTGCATTGGTTTAAAGAGATTGAGAAATGAGGGGAGTAATATGCATCAACCACTTTATTAATAAGGTATAGTCTCAATTCAGGCCCCCTAAAGTAACATTGATTTGGATTTAGGATGACACACTAGGATAGTTGACATTCGATCATTCCTAACTTGACCTAATCTAGCATTTTAGATTTTTAGTGGAATTCTCTTGGCTAACCAAGACCACTTTGCTATATAAAAAATCCATGGGCATTTTAAACACCCCCTTCACCCCTTTCTCTCAAAGAGTAGCTTTAGTTTTCTAACTAACCTAACACAATTTATCCACCTTTCTTTGTGCTCTTCATTTTATGTTCTCTCCCCCTTCTCTTTCTTTCTCTCTCTCTCTTTCTTTGTTGCCCCTCTCTTTGTTTCTCTCCACGCCCTCATGTTTTCTCACTCATTCTTCTCTCTCTGTCCCTTTCGCTCTCTTTCTTTGTTATCTTTCATGTTTATTCTCTCTCTCTCTCTCTCTCTCTCTCTCTCTCTCTCTCTCTCTCTCTCTCTCTCTCTCTCTCTCTCTCTCTCTCTCAATCCACCTCATTCTCAAGAAAAGAAGAAGAAGAAAGAACAAGAACAAACCAAGAGGAGGATGGATTCTTCATCTCCACTTTGCGACAAACCCCCTCTTTGTTTCTCTCCACCCCCTCGTGTTCTCTCTCTCTCTCTCTCTCTCTCTCTCTCTCTCTCTCTCTCTCTCTCTCTCTCTCTCTCTCTCTCTCTCTCTCTCTCTCTCTCTCTCTATACCTCATTCTCAAGAAAAACAAACAAAAGAAAAAAAGAAAGAATAAGAACAAAACAAGGGTGCAATGTACTCACCGCAAAGGCCCGAGGATGGATTCTTTGTCTCCTCTTTGTGACAGCCCCTCTTCTTCATTTGTGCACTTCCTCCTCTTCTTCGCATATGGCAATGGTAGTGGCGGTGAGAAGCTCTCATTCTCTCTCTTTCTCTCTTTCTCTTCCTCTCCTCCCAAAGCCACAATCTCTTTCGCTCTCTCTCACACTCTTTGCGGAAAAATGCTATTTTGTCCACTTTTTTTCTTTAAGTACCATTGCTATTTGCATTACTATTTGCGCCACATTTGCAACACAAATAGCAATGCCACTAATCTGCATCGTAAACCCCTATAGCTATGCCCCTATATCCTTATAGTGTGTTCTGAAAGTTTTCTTATTTAATTTGCTTTGGACTTGTGTCCTACTATCACTATGTTAATCCGTGAAACCATCTACACTACTGAACCATGCACACTGAAGGACTATCTAGCACCTTCCAAGGGTCTACTCTGTGTAGTCCAAGTGGCCCTCAAAAAGAGATTGACAATACACATTGTAAATATTTCCTTTTACTTGATGTCTTTTTAATCTAGACCCCACCACATGCTAAAGCCCTTTCTAATATAGTTTGAGGGTGATTTTGTGCTCTTCCATAGTTTAGGTTGCATGAGATTAGTGGCATTGTTGTTTCGTCATTTTTAGTGCTTTTGTCAAGACTTTCATGTTTTGGAAATTTGTTTTCTAGATAGAAAGGAAGGTCCCAAGAATCAAACTGATACAATTGAAACTCGTTTCAAGTCCACCCAAGCTGAGAGAGACCCATTAAGGCCCCTAATGAGGGGAGTAAGCCCTGAGTGGAAGCCCACACATGAAAGTAAGAGCTATGGTGGAAGAAGCAAGAGAGCAAGAGTACGAGGCACAAGATGTGGAAACTCCAACTATCACAATGTGTGATCAATCTTCCCTTATTCAAAAGTTCCTATGAAAATAAAGAATTAAGTGTTAGTAGTAATGGGCACCTATTACCTGTAATTACGTAGCTGTGTGGGTATTATTAGTGTAGCTAATATACGGGCAGCTAGGCATAGATGCATTTACCCCAACAAGCTCCTACTTAAAGGAAAATGTGTCCCTAGTGAGGAGAGAATGAGAAAAAAGTGACAAAGTACAAGTATACATAAAGTGCAATAGGATGAGGAAAGACATCATCTCATCCAATGCCCATCAAGTTCTTAAGGAAGAAAAAACACTCTATTGAGAGACTTTTGGTGAGTAGATCTATTGAGATCTTAACAAGCATAATTGACTTTCCTCAATGACCTCTCAGATAAAGTGGTAATGCACCTCAATGTGCTTTTTCTTTGCGTGGAAGACTAGGCTCTTAGACAACTAAATAGCACTCACAAAATCCAAATGCAATGTAGAGACCACATCAATAACATCAACATTTACCACCATATGACTTGACTAGAGAACCTCCTTTTAGGCCTTTGTAGCTACAATATACTCTACCTCTGTAGTAGTGGAGAGGGCCATGCATTTTTGCATCCTTGACATCCAAGAAATAGTAACACAGTAAAGATTAAGACATAGCTAGAGATGGATTTCATACTGTTTGCATGCCCTACATAGTCAGCGTTAGTGTACTGCATGACTCTTATATCCTAGCCACCATAACATATGCACATGTCTATAATGCCTTTAAGGTAACTCATGATTTCCTTCACGTGGCATCCCACTATAGTTTGTTAGGTATAGCCATATAGTGTGCTACAACTCCTACTGCAAATACTATCTTAAGATGAGTGGCAATCATGGCATGCATCAAACTAGCCATGCAGACGCATAAGGGATCTTGGCCATCTCAACCTTTTGTTCATCAAACTTTGGACAATTGACTTGACTAACCTTCACATGAGAAGATATTGGACAACCAATAGGCTTACCATCTTGCATATAGAACCACTCAAGGACTTTCTGGATATACTCCTTCTATGATAGATAAAGGATCCCTAAGAGTGATCGTGCATGATATGTATCCCAAGAATATGAGAGCCTTGTCCCATGTCCTTCATCTCAAAACCCTTTTTGAGCTGAGTTTTCAAGGCATCTAGCTTATCATGAGCTCTACTAGCAATAAGCATATCATCCATATAGAGTATCAAAATCATAAGGCTACCATTATAAGACTTCTTCGTGTATAAATATAGATCCATAGCACTACATCTATATTCTTGTGAATGCATAAAAGTTTTAAACTTGTGGTACCATTCTTTTGTTGCGTCAAGGCCATAAAGGCTCTTTCTCAACTTGCACACTAGGTGTTCCTTACCTTTTTTCTCAAAGTCCTTAGGCTGATGTATATAAATTTCATCATGCAAGTTTGCATGTAGAAAAGCCCTCTTTACATCCATCTAATAAAGGTCCAGATCTAGGTGAGATATATATTCCTGGATCGTACAAAACAAGAAAAGAGTGGAGTTTGTGCATTATGTTTTATATGTTGGAGTGACGCATCTTGGGGCCAATCCTCGAGGTGTAGGAGAGTCACAGTGGAGCCGCAACAATCAGTCGAGGGGAGCTTCCTTATGTTTGTGTTACGAGGTATTATGCCTATATGTTATGAGATCTCCCTCTAAGGAGAAGGGAAGGTAAATGTTGGACTACATATCAGCTACAAATGCATAAGTAAGTCTATCTAGTATACATCCCTGTATTACAAACACTCCTGGCCCACGAGGCCGTGTGGTGGGGTTGTCTATTTTGTGCATGAGGTCCGGCTAGTGCCATAGCCAATGCCAGCCCATTTTAGATCCCATCACATCACCATTCATACTAGAACACTTACTACCTAGATTTCTTCCATAAGGGGCATCCCATCATTTAATTGATGCTCTGGCATATGCATCCAATTTTATTCTAGATTCATGTTTCCAAAAATGATAAAAATGTTTGCTGAAATATATTTGCGATTTTTTTTTTAGAGTCATTACAACTGTCAAAGAGTGATCCATGTGTAGGCTTATCATGAAAAGTTGAAATAGAAATTCAGAGTTATGTTCTTCCTTCATTGACCATATAAGACTGAAATGTGATTTTGAATCCCCTAGACTTCTTATTATCTATCATTGTAGTATGAATTTTTTCTATCCATATGATGGGACCAAAAATGGGCCGGCATTGGCTATGGCACTAGCTAGACCTCATACACACAACAGACAACTCCATCACAACATGGCCTTGTAAGCCAAGAGCATTTGTAATAACTAAATCCACACTAGATACATCTAATATTGCGTTTGTAGATGGATAAGAGTCCAATGGCACCTTCCCCAAAACCCCTCAAAGGGGGTATCCCACACATATTGACAATAAGTGCCACGTATCACGGACATAGGAGGCACCCCATTGGCTAATTGCCATGGCCCCACTATAGCTCTCCTACATCTCGGGGATTGGCCCCTCAATGCACTGCTTTTACATATAAACACATTCCCAAAAGACTCCTCTCTTTGTCAACGAAATCGAGGAGATACCATGTTCCCTCACCAATAATTTCCCCCAAGAAACAAACGACTAACCTACGGCAAGGGGAATCTCACTCTCTCAAGCATGGGTCAACTATAATTCAAACAATTGCTATGCATTTCTAGGAGTTGATACCATATGTATGATCAATGCAATAGTGGATGTCTCATTGTGCACAAACAGTTATATTTCGAAATCAGCCTATGTACTAGTACACAAATAATCTTTCCATGGATTCCAACTAATATGTATATACTTCGTTGCAAGAATCTAGCACCAAGGTGAACCTTGTGCTACTAGATCCCTTATTTCCAAATAGTCAATTTCCTAAATGCTATGCATAGAAAAACAATCAAATTTTATATTATTTCAGCTCTCAAATTGGTGCACAAAATCCTACTCCCCCTTACCGTTTAAGTTTTGCTTCGTTGCATAGGTATATAGAGGTTGTTTTTTCATGGTATAATATATAGAAAGCAATAAATCAAACATTGTGACAAAAAGATAGGGTAGATTGAGGCCAAACCTCATGCTTTGCCATTATCATACGTCCACAACCACTTATTATATTTTTTCATATTTTTTAAAGGCATATTCTCTTTTTTCTTATTTTTCTCTATTTTTCTATTTTTCTAATAAAAATTTGATATATTTTCAAATTTATGGCTCTTAATTCTTAGAACAACAGAAATATAGATTTTATTGGAATTTTATCCCATGTGTATTGGTTTATCCCACCCGAAAACACCAAAAACCCCGTTTTTCTCATAAAAACCGTGTTTTATGGGTTTCTAAAAATTATTTCCAGAATTTTAACTTTTTTATTTTATTTTTTCATCATGCAAGCATAGAACAAATAGTAAATAGCATGTCTACAAATTTTCACTCCATAAGAACAACATTGGCTCAATCAAATATAAAAAACAAGCAATTCTCCTTTGTAAAATAGAGTTACCGGTTTTTTTTCCTTCTTTGCGGGTTTTAAAATCTGATGCGGGACTGTAGATCATCCCTCATTCAAGGCTCAGTCCACCTTCAAACAGCCAACTCTAGCCCTCCATCGATCCAGGAGTGATCTGGTACCATGCCGGACAAGCATCCTTCAAACGGTTCTCTTGCCACATGAATTGCCTCTTGGAAGAGAGAGAGGGAGGAGAGAGAAAGAATGGTTTTTGTTCTCCATCTTCAGGCAACCATTGGATAGGTGAGGACATGCGATAGCAAGCATAGATAGGAGGGAAATCATGCATCAAATCTATTGGGGGGGTACATTGAGGCTCTCCAACCCCGCTCTTCAAAATCGCTTTGATCATGGTGTCATTTTCTGCAAGCAGTCGACAAAAAAAATGCCCCCCCCCCCACCACCACCATGAAATCAAATTTTAAGGGCCCCCAAAGGGAGCCCCCAAAAGGCACACCCTTTTGGACCTCCCTAGTCTATTTTCACTTGGCCATTTGGGCTCTTGGCCTCCCGTCCGGCCTATCTCCTGCATCCGGCCTCGAATTTGGCCACTGAAATTTTTTGGGCATTCATCTTGAAGTCCTGCATTGGTGAGCATCTCCAGAAGTCCTATCTGGCATGCTGAAAATTTATCAACCGCCGTATGGTGGGTCTTTAAGGCACTTTTGGAGCATTGCTGCTTAAAATCGTACTAATTGCAGCTGCCGCCTTCGACGAAGTCTATTTTTCCCCTGAAATTCAAAATTTTTGGTTGTTTTTAAGCACTTCTTGGTGTCAAAAATCATCTGTCATTGGTGACCATGGGATAGGGCGACTCAACCCGTCAAATCCCACGAACAGATCTACACAACACAATCATAAAGAGTACCAAGCTGATACAAAATAGATATGCATCAAAACACATCACAGCTCTCACCCCACCCCCTGACACAACCAAGGCATGAAATCCACAAGGAGTAGGCCTAGTATAATCTGACGGAAAGCCTAAGCTAGTCACTAACCAATTGCTCCAACATAGCCAAGCTAAAAATAACTATCAAAGAGATCATCCTAAGCGATGGTCTAAACTATCTACCTAACTAAGGACAACTCAACGAGGAGCTCCTACCAGGCGAGGACTCCTATAGCTTGATCAAGAGGTATTATTTTGTTTAGCACATTGGCCTTTAGCCCCTTATCTTCCATACTCGGGCGTGTAAAAAGGAGGGAGTTGAGTGTAGTGAACCAAGGAGAAAAAGGCATCGACCTCAGATCCTGTCTTGGTAGCCAAGAACCTACCAAGCCCTTGCAAGGCAACATGTAATCCTTTTCTAACGCTCACTTTTATTTTCACTCCAACCTTCTTTTATTCTTATTTTTCCAGCTAGATGCCACCCCTAGAAAGACAAGGCATTGGCCTTGGGTCTGACTCATCCCTAGGAACCTATCAGACCTTCGCAAGGTAGTAAACAACCGCTCAAGGATTTTTCTTTCTTTCCTTTTCTATTTTATTGTTGTAGGGGTTAGAACCCCTTTTTACACACCTCCATATATTTATTTTTAGCTAGATTTGGAACTTGTTCTTCTCTTGATATTTAAGTGCAAGCTTCTCTAACTACATCACACTAACAGTACCTCCTAGAACGGTCTCATAGTAGGTCAGGAGAACAGTGTTACTAGAACTTCCTTCAAAAACAGGTCTTTCAGTGCTGCGTGACAATGCCTTTACAGGAGACAACAACTACTCAGACCTCCCACAAACATACATAACCTCAACCTGGACTTCATGCCTTGATTTGCCGGTCCCCAACAAACAAAAAGAAAGTACCCCCTTACACATGTATCATTATTTTCTTAAAGGAAAAGACTCAGAAAGGGGACAAAACACCTGGAATGGCCACAAGAAGCTCCTCCACAGCAAAGGCTCCCTCCAGTGACTTCATCAACCTATATGATGCAATCACTAAAACAACAAACATTAAACGTACTTGCACCAAACAAACATAGGGCCCTCTTGGCCTAAAGAAATAGCACATTTGTACTGTAAATTAACTGCCCCTCTTTCCCTAAAGAAATCAAACATTAAAACCTTAAGACAACTTGCCCTCTTGGCCTAAAGAAATCAAAAAAACCATCTCATATAGATCCCTCCTTGGAAGAAGATAGATATACGAAAATACGCTCTATTCCAAAAGGGGAAAAATAGGGCTCTCAACCCTAAACTAAACTCTATTCCAAGGTAGATATACAAAAATACGCTCTATTCCAAGGGGAAAAATAGGGCTCTCATCCCTAAACTAAATGCATCAAGTTGTGACCCATACCTCATGCATATATAGCAAGAGGCATACACATAACATGTCGTTTGACCAATCTATGGGTCCAGGATAATAGTGGTAGATGGGTCTTGGCTACTCTTTGCATTACCCATATCAACCATCACCCACCATATAATGTGTGGTCTGATAACATTCCCCACAAATGACTAGGACATGTCTCATTATCAAGAGCAACATCTGGACTAGGACCACAGTTGAAGAAGAGGTCCTCTTCATAAGCAAAATTGGCTAGTGAATCCACAAATTGATTCCAAGAACGTGGAACCAGCTGAAGAGATACGCTCTCAAATTCATAAAGTAGGGTTATAGCAGTTCGATGATACATACAAAGGATAGGATTTCGGACTGTATATGTCTCATTGAGTTGATTTAAGATGAGCTGCTGGGAATCCCCTTTTACTAACAACTATTGAATACCACCTTTCTTGGCAATATTCAGTCCCATAATCAATGCTTTATACTCCATCATATTGTTAGTGAATCCTACCCCGAGATAAGGAGCTAATTTCATTGTAACTCTACGTCGGGGATCTTGGATGACTACTCCAACACTCTCTTTTTTATTAGGGCCCCTAGATGCCCCATCAAAATTTAATGTGTACGTCCCACAATGGGTTTACACAACCAGCCATCCAGACCTCCCCTATTCATAATTATGATAGTCAAAATTCAACATATTGAGAGGATGAACTGACGGCTCCATTCCACCTTCATCATGAAAGACTACAGGGACGCTCGTCAAAATCTGCAAACAGTGATGATAGAAGACCTTAATCTCCCAAAAGAATGTCCCGTCATCTTGCTCAGTCACTTTATAGCCTTTACTCCACCAAGTAAGCTTTCCCTAATGATATCATTGCTCTAAGTATGGGTGCTCCAAATAAGGGATCTGTCGACCCATCAACCTCTATCGTTGTTTCCTTACAGATTTCTAATCAATCGTGCATAGACCTGCAAGGCACTTATATCATTAGCGCAGTCAGAAATAATAAGGTTTAAACTTATTAAGATTAATCTTATTCTTAAACTCCACACCCTCAAGATCTACCAATAATACCGTGGATTTATTCTTCCCGATTCTGACAATCCTATAAGGACCGTCCCATTTGGACTCCAACTTTCCTACAAATAACTCTCTACGAGCATCATAGTACAACACTAGGAGCTGTCCTTTCTTAAAAGTGTATATCTTTGCTTTTAGGTCATGGAGCTACTTCATTCGACGCTTGGTCACCTCCTGATGTAGCAAGCTCTACATTTTAATCTCATCGAGGTATGCCAGAGTTGTAAAGCGCTCTAAGAGGGAGTCCCCATCACCCAAAGAATGATTGATTGTGAATCTTATCATTGGCAAATCGATCTCTAGAGGTAGGATGCACTCCTCTCCATATACTAACTTGAATGGGGTGTGACCAGTAGCTCATTTGAATGTCGTATTATATGCTCACACTACCACATACAACTTTTTGTCCCAATCTCATTTCTTTTCCGATACTACCTTAGACAGAATGCCCACAAGCTACTTGTTGGTACTCTCCACCTGCCCATTGGCTTGTGGGTTATAGGGGGTTGTTTTATTGTGCTTGATGTGCCAAGCCTTAGTCAAGCTTTTTATCACTTTGTGTAGAAAATGCATCCCCTGGTCCGATACTATTTCTTTTGGAGGACCAAATCGACATACTATTTGCTCTGATAGGAAACTGGCGGCTTCCTTTGCATCGTCTTTATGTGTTGCACGTGCTTTCGACTACTTAGTAAAATCATCAGTCACTACGATACTATATCTTTTCTATGCAGTGGACGATGGAGTAATAGGGCCCACAAAGTTGATCCCCCACTTCTTGAATGGAAGGATCACCATAATAGGAGTGAGTGGTTACTTCCTATTCTCTCAACTATCATGTCATTGAGGACAGATATCGCATCTTTTAACGCACTTGAATGCATCCTGGAAGATGGCTGGCCACCAATATCCCACCCTCAAGGCTTTTTGCGTAGTTAGCCACCCAACAAAATGGCCTCCGCAACAAGCAAAGTCATGGCACTCTTCTAAGATGAAAGAGACCTCCTCAGGCATTACGCATCGGCGGTAGATATCGTCTACCCCTTGCTGATACAATGTTCCTGTGATTATTGTGAATTTTAAAGTCTGCTGCTTGATCTTTTGCTCTTCTAACTTTGATAGACCAGCTCTAGTCTCTCCCATCGATGAATAATGTATTATTGCCGCATACCAGGAGGGAATAGATGCCATGTCAACCTTGAACAATGAGTCACAATCACTGCCTTCAGCCAAAGCTTCCTTTGACTCCCCAAAGTCCACAAGGCACTCTACCATACAATGCAACCTAGGTGTCTTGCTCTTAACCTCATAGTCAAACTCTTGCAAAGTGATTAACCACTTTGCCAAATGGTCAAGCGGTTGTAGCTTATTCATTAGCAGTCGTAGCCCTTTCGCCTTCGTATAAAGGACAACCTTCTCATAAAGGATGTAGTGCCTGAACTTTTTAGTCACAAAGACCATCGCAAGGCACAACTTTTCCATATAAGTATAATTAATTTTGCATACACCTAGCTTCCGATTGGCAAAAGCAGTCAGGTGATACCACTTCTCTTTCCACATCTGCACTAAACAACAACTAATTCTATGCATGGTAGCTGCTAAAACGATATAGAAAATTACGCCCCTCTTCTATGCTGTCAGCACACGTGCTCTTGCGAGTTCCTGCTTTACATCCTCAAAAGCCACCTTACAAGGGTCACTCCACATAAACAAACAATTGAAGGATAACAAATTTGTCAATGGCAATGTTCTTTCTACCAAAGTGTTTATGAATCGTCGATAATATCCAACTGATGAAAAAAGGCTATGGACTTCTTTGGGGGTGCATGGCAGACTCATGGCGACTATGGCTTTTATCTTTTCAGGATCCGTCGTAATCCCTACCGAGCTAACTACATGGTCTAGCACGAGCCCATAAGGTATGCCAAAAATGCACTTCCTCGGATTAAGAGCTATGCAAAATTGTCTGCATCTCTCAAAGCATTTTTTAAAATAATCAACTGTCTTTCTCTCACGATGGCTGCCCCTAAATCATCAATGAATACCTTCACCTCCTCATGGGAAATGTCACCAAAGGTCTTATCGACAATTCGTTGCCAAGAACCAGGCGCATTGCATAGACCAAATGCCATCACATGGTATGCAAAGGTCTTGACGATTGTTATGAATGTCGTTTTGAGCATATCCTCTTCTGCAACCACCATCTGGTTATAGGTTGCAAAATATTCCATGAATGAATATATCTCTCTACCTACCAATTGATCCAGAATTTGGTCGATAAAGGGCAATGGGTAGTAATCCCTAATTGTCTTCTTGTTCAACTCTCGAAAGTACACACATAGCCAGATTTGATTATTTTTCTTCTTCCTGATCACAACTGGTGAACACCATTCAGTGTGTTGCACAGGAAAGATCAAACCCGCTTTCTGTAATTTTTGTAACTCCTTGAACAGCCCATCCCGCAACTCAAATGGCATACGCCTGACTTTCTGTCGCACAAGACAGCTTCTTTCCTTCAACAAAATTGTATGTACATCAAGGCTGGGAGGAATGGCCCTAAGTTCATCATAACTCCAAGAGAAATTATCACGGAACTCTTGGATCAAAGTGACATAATCCTCCCATTCCTCCGCACTAAGCATAGACCCTAGCTTTATTGGTCGCTCATCATCTGGCATACCAAGGTTTAGCTCGATAACATCTGCATCCCTTATTCTATCCTGAGCTTCTAATGGCTTGTTAAGCATTACTTGATAGATGTCTTCTGTGGTCGATCCCTCTTTGGATTCATCAGTCAATGACATCTCACTTGTAGACACATCTTCCATTGTCTCTAACTCTGTAGAAGATAGGGGAGCTCGCTCACTATGAGGTGATTCAGGATATACATCGACTACCACACGTCTAGCACCTCTGCCAAATATGAATCTACCAGCGGGTATATCTACTTGAAAATCTGCTTGCAAAATCCAAGGTCAACCAAGAAATACTTGGTAACTCGGATGCCCTACAAATCGGATTACCCTAAAGTCCAACAGTCATTCTACGTTGGCAACTGTCATGTGGACTTTAGTAATGCAGCCCTCCAACTGTCTAAGACTATCATCAGCCATTCTAAGGATTGTGGAGACATCCTTCTGAATCACAAGACCCAAACTCTCCATCAATTCAGAACTCATGATATTAAGCAAGGATCGTGTGTCGATGATAGCATTATCCACTAGAATTCCATCAACATAGGTTGCAACCCTTGGGTAGTGCTTTTCAGCATGTTCAAACTAGTCATCCCCTATCTGCGTTATTCCCAAGGGTTCTACGATATAACCCATACGCAAGATCTTTTTAAATTCTTTGCATACTCCTAGTGACAGCTTGATTAGCTGCAAGAGATTCACGTCTGGTTTAACATTGCAAAGAAAGCTAGCTAAATCAAATTTGTGATGATTCACTAAAGCTCGCTTCTCGTGCCAAACCATCCGCTCTTTAGGATGATGCACTGGTTTTATTGCCTCTTTTTTAACTCTCACCTTCTTTCTCAACACCTCTTTATCTCCCTTGGCGTCAACCTTACTCTCTACGGGCTTCAGAGGTCCCCCTTCCTTGTCAGGATTTAAAACTTGCATTCCTTTATCATCCTGCCTAGGGTTTCCATCGATAGGTTTTACATTATCTTTGTCACCTTCTCTATGTTTTTGGCCTCTTGTTATGGCACATAGACTAGAAGCTTTAGTGCCGTTAACCTGCATAGTCTTGATGAGGCTCACCCCATTGTTGCATGGTAATTCTTTGACAGTAGCCTTACCCCTTTGGAGTATTTGTTTTGGCCCATCATCCAGCTGAAAATTGTTTCCTTGCGCACGATGATTAACATGCCCTAGTTGCGGAGCGACTGCCTTGCTGGAGGGAACTGATCTTGCTCCAACATGTGGCTGCTAAATTGCCAGACTTCCCGCAAATGTCGCACTTGAGATTTAGGCAATTATGTGGATAATGTTTCCCACTACACCATTTGCAGCTGAATCTAGAGGGTGCACCCTCTTCGAGGCATCGACTCCCTATTGGATTCTACTGTTTCTTTAAGAAACTAGCGTAAATGGCTATTTTTTTATATTGTTTAGACATCATATCCATGTAGTGCTTCATCATGTCCTTGAATTCGCTAAGGACATTTGACGAACTCGACTCATAGCCCTGATCATCTACCCGTTGGTCCCCGCACAATTTGATTAAGCATTGGTTGCTGACCCACAAGAATGATATTAGGGTTTGCTGCTTGGCCTCCCACATTTGGAGCATCTCACTAGCCATAGGCATAGTCACACTATCGAAGCTGACAATAAAGGCACATTCAGCACCACGTTCCCTCTCCCATTAGGTTTGTCCATCCCTATCCCTTGGCCTCCACTGCCATTGATCAGTTGTGAATTATTTCCCAATGCTAGACCCATATTGGGATTGGTTTGAGAAGCATAGGCCACTTGCAGAGTAGGGATTATATTTCTTGCACTCGTCTAATGGTAGTGTCCATATCCGCCAAGGTGACACTACTCAGCTACACCTGGATGTTAAAATCAAGACCATGCAAGAAGTATTGTAACCAGGCAGTAGGTGGAATAGGGATAGAGGCTTCCAATTTACGTAAAACCTCTTTGATCTTCTTGGCATATGCTCGTATGTCTTCATGTAGTTCTTGGTGTGTCACATTCAACATGCACAACCAATATTGGCCACCCCTCTCAAGGGTGAACTCCCTTCGAAAGGCTTCATAAAATAAGTCCATGGTGGTTATGGTTCCGACCTCAAGGCCATGATACCATATAGCTGCCCTTCCCTTCAGGGTCATGTTGAAGAACATCATTAGATGCCCTTCCTCTTGGATGCGGCAATTAAATATCAACTTTTGGAACTCCCTTATATGAAGCTCCGCATCCTCTTCCACTAACCCATTAAAAATGGGTAGGGGGAACCTAAGGCTAGAAAATATGTCGTTCCCACAAGGATTGCGATAGGTTGCGCCATGGCAATGATCAAATTTTCTAATGGAATTGGAACAGATAAAGTTGTCACACCACTCGAAGTGGGTAGATTAATTGGGAGGGGGAAAGTACTTGAACTTCCACCTCCTAACATACTTTGATTCAAGCTAAGGTTACTAAGACCCCGCCCTTGAATAGGTTCAAGACTACTCCTTTTAGGAGAATAACGCCTATTAATTTTGGTCCTCTATCTAGCCCTCTCCGCTCTCTCCTATTTTTGGAGTTCAACTTTATGGATCTCTTCAAAGGACATCAACTAACAAATAGGTCCCAAGAGACCCTAGATTCGAAAACCGCCACTTTGAAGTGGCTCCTCGCAGATGCACCACTAATGGGACTAAAAATGGGCCGGCACTGGCTATGGCACTAGCTGGACCTCATGCACACAACAGACAACTCCCACCACATGCCCTCGCGGGCAAGGAGTGTCTGTAATAACTAAATGCACACTAGATACATCTAATATTGCATTTGTAGCTGGATAAGAGTCCAACGGTACCTTCCCCAAAACCCCTCAAAGGGGGTATCCCACACATATTGAAATTAAGTGCAACATATCACAGACATAGGAGGCACCCCATCGGTTGATTGATGTGGCTCCACTGCAGCTCTCTTACATCTTGGGGATTGACCCCTCGATGCACTGCTTGTACATATAAACACATTCGCACAAGACTCCTCTCTTTGTCAGCGAGATCGAGGAGATACCATGTTCTCTCACCAATAATTTCCCCCAAGAAACGAATGACTAACCTATAGCAAAGGGAATCTCACCCTCTCAAGTGTGGGTCAACTATAATTCAAACAATTGCTATGCATTTCCAGGAGTTGATACCATATGTATGATGAATGCAATAGTGGATGTCTCATTGTGCACAAACAGTTATATTTCAAAATCAGCCTATGTGCTAGTATGAAAAAAATCTTTCCATGGATTCCAACTAATACAAATATACTTTGTTGTGCACAAATAGTTATATTTCGAAATCAGTCTATGTGCTAGTACGCAAACAATCTTTCCATGGATTCCAACTAATACAAATATACTTCTTTGCAAGAATCTAGCACCAAGGCGAAACTTGTGCTACTAGATCCCTTATTTCCAAATAGGCCGTTTCCTAAATGCTATGCATAGAAAAACAATCAAAATTAATATTATTTCAGCCCTCAAACTGGTGCACAAAATCCTACTCCCCCTTACCGTTTAAGTTTTGCTTTGTTGCATAAGTGTATAGAGGTTGTTTTGTCATGGTTTAATATATAAAAAGCAATAAATCACACATTGTGACAAAAAAATAGGGCAAACTTAGGCCAAACCTCATGCTTTGCCACTATCATACATTCACAATCACTTATTATATTTTTTTCGTATTTTTCTAAGGCATATTCTCATTTTCCTCTTATTTTTCTTTTTTTTCTATTTTTCCAATAAAAATTGATATATTTTTAGAGTTGTGGTTCTTGATTCTTAAAGCAACAGAAATATAGATTTTATTAGAAGCTATGGCCGCCCTACTGTATTTTTAGGCATTCACTGAGCTCTCACAAAGGGATGAAGAATAAGGGTAAATTTCATGAGATTTAGGAAGTATTTTTCTTTTTCAAGGCTAAAAAAAGCTAGAGATCAAAGAGTATTGTAAAATATTACTATAGCACACAATTGTGGTAGTATACTTTGCACTATGATTTATGGGTAGCTATTGGTTGGTCTCTTGATGTAATGTGCCCACCTATCAGCTATCCAAGCATGTTTTTAGTGGTCCATCAAGAGACGATTCTAAGTGATGCCGCCCATCAGCACTCCCATGGAATGTTCTGGGGTTTGTCGTGCCTAAGGTTTCCGAAGTCCACCTCTCGCAATGGAATGTTCACTGCTAAACCCACAAGGATCGACCTGAAATCTAGGTTCCTACTGGCCAAGGTCTCCTGTGATAGCATTCTAGCGTCGGGTCCTAGGCATCCTACTTTACGTAGAGATACCCAAGTTGAAGCAAATCCATGCTGCACTTGGTTCAATGAGAATGGGAAATGAGAGGGATGCAATTCTACCCATAGGACATAGTCCCATTCCGGTCCCCTAAAATAGCATGAATCGGGTTTTTTGGGACCACCCTATCATAGGACCCGTTGGGGGTTCCGCCCGCTTGCTTCCCTCAGTACGCATTCTTTAGTTATCTAATTAGGTCCTATCACATTCAACTGTGAAATTTAAAATCGGCTTCATTAAGTAAGCCTTCTAGGAAACAAGATTTGTTCACGTAATTTATGGCACAAACATGAATACAGAGCAAGAAATCCTTTGACAAACAAGTTCAAACAAATTCCTTAACTTATTTTCACGTTAATCTTTGTCTCCTGCCCATATAGGGGAAATTATGTATCCCTTTTTTCCAACAGAAGTACCCTGTCCAAATCACATGGCAACCATAATTTCCATCCTTTATATATAGGATCTTCTAACACCATAGACGTTGGGCTCACGACAATCTTCAACTTTATTCTGGACTAGGCAAGGAGTGTCCAAAGCTCCACCTGACCCCAAGCGACCTAGGAGTGAGACACAACTTCCATGGTTGGCCTTTTCACCACTCGACCTTCGGCCCGTGAATTGAGCAGTGCCCTCTCAGGTTGAAATGCGGCATGACCTTGCAGACAATCGATCCGCCCAAAAATATCATTTCCTTAATCAATCAAATTAAGAATCAAACACAATCAAGGCAATCAGCCCTAATATCATTTTCCAAGAAAAATTTCATTTATCCGTGTAGCAACTTGTCATCACAAACCCTTGCCATGAATTTTTCAACAATCACAAGCACTTGGAATAACCATCCAGACAACAATCCAACAATCAATTGAATGTAAGAGCATTTAAGACATTGTTTGATCAATCAAATGAAGCCAATTGTATTCTCCCAAACAATGCAAGAGTAGACGCAATAATATTTCCATCGCACATTCACTTTCCCCCTTGGGATCGAAGAGCAATTCTATGTAAAATTTACTTTAACCCTCCCTTCCTTCGGCTAAGGCATATGTTAGGGGTTTAAACACTGTACATGACGTAATTTCAATAGGTCACTTACATTGTTCGATAACCTAACCTTCTTCTCAACAAGTACAAAAGCATCGGTCTTTCCTTTGCCTCGGGTTTTCCTAACCCCTTGAGCTCTCTACTTGCCTTTAAGGCTAAGAGTTGTTTATATCTAGCTCAATCCCAGAATTTGGATTGATAAATGTATTGGTTATCATATGGATCCCAAGGCATCTTAGTCTTTAATCCTTATGATCATTGTTTATACTAGTTAAGCACAACATCAAGATTCCCAATCTATCAAACATGAGCTATTAACGAGATCTTGGGCAAAGTTCTAGAGCTTCGAAAATGATTCTCTTCTAGACTAAGTTGATTGCCATGCAATCCATTAGGCATGCAAGTTGCAACATATACCTTCAAAGTGATGAAAATGCACCTACTATTGCGAGGATGGGAAGTTGACAATGTTTGAAGCCTTATATGTTGTTTATGAATTCATCGCATAGCATCTAAATACAATTAATTTCTCTTGATACTCGCATTTGGGGAATTCAATCCTTCAAATACTTGCGATGCAGTTTATCCTTTTCAATGTCTTATTCTTGTGTGGCACAACACGAGTCTAATGCATCTCATGCAGGAATCAAAGCAAGCATTCATAAATTTGGAAATACGTTACTTACGACTAGTACCGTAGTTGGGTGGGTAGCAGTGATGTCTTCGCTTGAGGCTTTCATTGCAGGATTGCCATCCGCATGTGACATTTTCCACTTGGGGGACCATTCTTGCTCTTTATCTCCCTTACACGCGAATTGCACAAGACTTTTGCGCCTTGTACTCAATTAGTAGGGGGGCAATTGGGGAGAAAATTAGGCTTGCAAGGTTAGGGGATGAGCTTGGGAAAGAGAGATAATGCGTGTGGCCAGCCTCTAAGGAGGGGAAGAGAAGTAGATCCTTTAAAAAGACTCTCTCCCTCCCCCCCCCCTCTCTCTCTCTCTCTCTCTCTCCCCCTGTTATTCTTCTTCTTCTTCTTCTCTCTCTTCTCACCTCTCTTTATTATTCTTCTTCTTCTCTCTCCCCCTCTCTCTCTCTCTCCTCACACACACACACACACACACTCTCTCTCTCTCTCTCTCTCTCTCTCTCTCTCTCTCTCTCTCTCTCTCTCTCCCCCTTAGTCTGGCAGCAAGGGGGGGGGGGGGGGGGGGTAGGGGTATATAGGAAGGAGGGTGGTGTATTATTTGGGGAGCTGAGTGGAGTGGTGGCGGTAGTGCAGGGTGGTGCTACAGCGGACTGGTTGAGGTGGCTTGGAGGGGTGGTAGGCCCATGGCCTCCCCCTCGTCGACGTCATTATCATCCTCATCATCATCTTCTCCGTCGTCCACATCATCATGTTACCTCCTTCTTCCTCCATGTTATCTACCTCTTCTCCCTCATTGTCATCTCCGCGTTCTCCCTCTTCGATGTCTCCTTCTCCTTCAGGTCATTGCCTCCTCCCTTGATGCTATCATCGTCGTCGTCCTCCTTCTTCCTTCCCCTCGCCACCTGTTTGGCAACAGTAGGGGGGAAGGGATTAAAAAATTTTGGAATCATTTTATTTATTGGGGGGGGTGGTTCCCATGCAGCTATGCAGGGATATTACACTTGATCACTACTACTTCACATTGGTGCTTAAAGTGGTTTTCAGGAACTCTAGAATCCGTTTCCTAAGGTTAGAGGAGGAGACATTGCTTCATGAGGGAAAAAGGTCAAGATTCATGGTTGTCCTCCATGAAAGATTCACAAAATCTTGAAAAGAAAAGAGAGAATAATATGAAATATTGTCTCCTTCTCCACCAAAGCTTTAAATTTTTTAAAGTGATTAACACCTCACTTTTGTCATGCATAAAATAGGTTCATAATAAAAATAATACTTGCAACCACTAATAGTTGGAGTCTTTTAGGACTCCATATATCAGAATGTATCAACTCAAATGACTTATTTACTGCATATGTGATTTTCCTGTGAAAATGTATGACTAATTTTCAAATTGACATGTTGCACATACTTTATATATCCCATCAACTTTGAACTTTTGTAAACCATCCACAATCTCTTTTGAGTGCATATTTTTTAGAAGCTACATACTTACATGATCAATATGCTTATGCTAAATTTCAATGTCAACTACATATCCTGAACCTTGTGCAAACATAACAACATCAATTTCAAGCACAACTACATCAAGAGTAAACAATCTACCAGCACACTTACCTTTTTCAATAAACGTGCAATCATTCCTAGGGTCCTTTACATAACAATCATCAAATGCGAATTGAACTTGCAATACCTATTGCACCATTTGACCAACAAAAACCAAATTCCTAGTTATGTTTGATATCTACAACACTTCAACCAAGTACTTTGTTTAACCATATTGCATACTGAAGGGAAAATTTCCCATGTGAGTAATGGGATGGGTTGTATCATCCCCTATCTCCACATATCTTGGAGACTTTAAATTGCATATCTCTCTAAAACACTCTCCATAAGAGGTCATGTGATTAGAGGCACTTGAGTCTCCATACCATACATCATTCTTAGATGAACTATTAGTAGTCAAAGTATTTATAAAAGATTGTATCATAAAGGGCTTCTTACTTGTGTCATAATTGTTTTTATTAGTAAAAGCATAATTCTCTTTATGCTTTTCACATTTGCAATTTTTCCTAGGGAGGTTAGTCGTAAATATATGTATATATCACCTGGGTTCAACATAAGGGATTTTTAAAATACAATTTTAACACATTTTTTACATCAAGAAGGATCCCATATAAAGGGGTTACTTACAGATTGAATAGAAAAGGGTTACATTTTATTAAGGAAAAACTTCATAGATAAGGATATTTATAAATAAACCTTCAACGCACATAATATAGAGGGTATACATATAGTGAATTACCTAAGTAATTTTAGCTTTTTTTTTAGAAAATTACTAGAAATATGGCTTCTCTCATCACAATACAAGTACTCATTTTTTTCACCAAAATTATACTATTGTTGGTGGTTAAAACCTACAACTTTCCCTCTTTGGCTCCCCCTTCCTCTGATTGCCCTCCCCTACTTTATTGTGCACCATAACTTTAACCATGGCTACCACCTTGGCCTTAGCCACAACCTCTATCTTTGTAAGTAGAGTAAAACATTGATCCAAAATTGAGCTTACTTTGAGAAGAAGAGGAATCCAAGTCAAGGTTCTTATCCTCAAGTATTAGCATAGAAATTAAAGTTGCAAAGTTAGGGATAACAACCCTTGTTAGTATTCATATATGACCTAAAGCTCTTATACTCATATGTAAGTCCCTCTAAACATGCTTGCACAACATCAACTGCTACATTAATAGATCTAGGAGTTTCACAATGCTCTAAATATTTAATGCATACTCATTGATAGATAGATCCCCTCTTTTAACTTGATTTAGCTCTCACTTAAGTTGTAGCTTTCTAGCCTTTGTATTTATCTCAAATAACCTTGCCCAATTTTTCCAAGCAATAGCAAGATTTTAGACTCTTGCAAATACCTCATCATATTATGTGTGACACTCATAGATAGCTAGTACATCACTTGGTGTCTGATCCCAATTCTTCTTAGCATTTATTTGTTCTACAATAAAATTTCATAAAGGGACGTTGGACGCCACTACCATGCCTTCAATGTAGTTCCAAATGCCTTTGCTCTTTAACAAAATTTTCATCTTGAACTTCCATGCAAGTTGATTATTTTTATCAAGATTATCATTTGAAAATCTAGTTAAACTTTTTAGATATTTTGACATAACAAGAAAGCTTGGAAAACCTGTAGTCTGTAAAACCAAATAGATACTAGGTTCACTACAACAAAAAACCAATAACTATTTTACTAACTCTATGACAATAATTGCAATCTACAATCTATATGTGCATGGCCTTTGTGTTTGCAACCTAGCAAATACTTAAAACCTCACAAATCTAAAATTTATAAGCTTTGCTTTCCTCTTAAAGTATACCCCTAAAATGACAATGACACAATAAGTAGCTTGCTTCTATTAAGGCCTAAATCCACCATTGGATGCGCACCTAAAGGCTATGAAACCCTTTGACCTTAAGGATGCTCTATTATGAGCTTAATTTTTAACTAGTCTAAAATATTTTAATTAAAATTAAAGTAAATTATTTTTAATTTTCTCAAATCTATTTTATATTTTTTTCTAAATAAAAAGAAATTATTATTAAATTTTCTTTATTAAATACAAGTATTTCTAATTAATACTAATTTTATAAGATTTATTTTGACTCACTTAAAATTTTCTAATTTATTGTTAACTTTGTGAATTATTGTAGGCTATTCTAAAATTTTTGGGAGAATTTTAGTATTTTAAAAATTTCTCCAAATGTTGTTAATAGATTGTAAATTTTTTCTTTATTTCGGATGAATTTTAGCTAAATGTGTCCAACTTTTTTAACTTGAAAATTTGATTTATTAGTTAAGAAAACAATGTACACACACACACACACACACGCGCGCGCGCGCACACACGCACGCGCATGCATAAACAAAAAGAAAAAATATTTTTTAATAATAAAGAAAATCTCTTATCTTAAATCTTAGGGCGGCTTAATAAGGGAGCCATCTCTAGGTCAATGGGGGGTTTCCCCCTATCGCGTAGTATGCAGGCGACCATAAACTTGTTTTGAAAACAAAAAAAAACCCTCCTTATATAATAAAACAAAAATAGTTCCTCCTTGCTAAATCTCCATAAAAAGATGAATCCCCCTCTCCTATAAACTATTTAAAGGAGGACCCCCCTTCTCATTTTGAACTCACAACGATGGGGAGACTGCTCTTGAGAGAGAGAGAGAGAGAGAGAGAGAGAGAGAGAGAGAGAGAGAGAGAGAGAGAGAGAGAGAGAGAGAGAGAGAGAGAGAGAGTGTGTGTGTGTGTGTGTGTGTGTGTGTGAGCCAACAAAAATAATATTTGAGAGGCAAGGGAGTTCTACAAGAAAAAAGGTGTTAGCAATGGTTCACACGTCGAAACCTATCCAAATCCTTTCTTTTCTATTGCTCTTCTCATCCACTATGGCCCTACTCAAATGTATTGATGCAACGAAACCATATTATGATGGCGAGAATATGATTGTTAATGCGATTGATGTATACTATTTTATTTTATTTTTACATATTAATCATATTATTTGAATATTATTCAAAAAGACTCTTATATAATAAATTAATGGGTATCTTATTTTTTAAAATTATACAACTTTTTAATTTAAAAATATAGTCAAAATAATATCAAAATTTTAAACATGAATATACTAACTTTAAAAATATAATAAATTATTCCAAAAAAATATGATTTATTTATATTAATTAAATGAGTCTTTAAAATATTCTAATTAGATTAGACTAATAAATATAAAAGTGCATATGATTAAAAATTTAGTAAGTATTATTAAAATTATTTTGAAAATAAATTAAACTTATTTTTTAATATAAACATTTCATAACAATATTAGAAACTCTTATCAAATTTGTAGATGATTTGCTTTTTCAAGACATTTACCTAATGAAAAAAATAAAAGAATACTTTTGCCATAGCTTAAAGGATATATCTCAAAAAATGATATTGTTTTTATTTTTTCTTTCATATTTACTGAAAAGAAAAAATGTGCAAATTTTGTTCTTTTGTAGTTATTTCCAAACAGATTTAGCTTAAATCCTTGTTATCCTATAGAAGTGCATTTACGCAAATGGAATACTAAAGTAAACCTTTGTGTACGAAAAAGAGATATCAAAGTGCCTTCACATGTTAAAGCAAGTTTATGCAAACAAAGTTAACTTCATTTTTTAATTAGAATTGTGGTGATGAATTGAAAAAACATAGAAAAAATTCAATTAGATTATTTTACTTTTCTAAAAATTTTAGTTAATTGTTGTTTTGAAAGGAATGATTATTAGAAAGTTAGGATTGGTTGTGGTTTCATTAAATTATGAAAAAGTATACTAATTATATCGATGGCTCCAATCGTATGGGAATGAGGCATGATGTTGTTTAGTGGAAGTATATATATATTACCCAAGGCAATCGACCATTGCTTATGTATGTTTAGGCTTCCATATGGGAAGGTTCTCCCTTGTGGTGGGAGAACCAATGATGCTTTGGTATGAGATTGTGGTCTCAATCCTTGTCCTAAGATAGGGAAAAAACCTATACAAGCCCAATGTAGTTAAGCTTTGGAAGGCCTGGGATGGACAAGGAAAGGGTGGCAACCCAATTTTTTGGGATAGGTTCGCTCTTCAAAACATGTTATATATATGAGAATAAATTTCAACAAGTATGTTTTCAAAAAGGATTGCTTAGTGTCAGTATTAAAAGATGTGCCAATGAACCCTCTAAAATATTAATTAAGGATGTTGTTTTTATGTGTAATCATAGCATGGTAGCATGCTAGTTTAAATCACTAAAATACGCCACATCATTTATGGGAAGTAGGTGGACAATCTCCTAGATGATGCAATCCTACAATTGGGTGGACCCACTTAGTCGGATGGCTTTTCCCAAAGTTTAGGACAGAGCCAACAAGCATGAATTTTCCTAGGGTAAGCACCATTTTAGGGGGATTGGTTTTGAGACAATGCCTCATGGGTAGAGGGGTTGATGCTCAGCTCCCCTCATTTCTCACATTCATTGAACCAAGTGCAAGTGCATTGCTTGCATACATTGAGTCTATGATGACTCGCAAAATGCAATTGTTGTAGCTCAATGCTAGATTGCTACTACTAGGGACCGTAGTTATATCTTTAGGAACTTGTAGGTTGATCTTGTTGGGATGAGGTTGGATGCTTCACTTGAAAAACAAATCTAGGAAACACCTAGCCACCTAAATCTACACACTCAGAGTTAACACAGATGGTGGTGATTAGGATCAACTCCCTAGATGACTACCAAACTATCCTCCCTATAATTTAGGGCTGGTGTGGTTCAATTTATCAATATTTTTCATTTGGTGTCATTTTCTTGAAGCTTTTTGGGATCTAATCTTTTGATAAACCAAAAAGTTAACAAATCTAGAGTAAAATTCATAAAGCTAATAACTCGCTTTATGGTATTGACAATCCAATTTCTTCATGTAATCCTCAAGAAGTTGTTACAGCCTTTTCTTCACACGATTCTTCTTTGGTTGTACATTTTTCCTTGGTAAGGATAATAGATGAATCTTAAATAACTACTTCTGAGGCCTCCAAGGCTTTGAAGACCTTGAACTCATCTTTAACAAAATCTATGTTTGCCAAAATGACTTCCTTTTTATTGAATGGAGCATTGACAATCTCTCTAGTATTATCAAATCATGTAATATGCTCAGACTTATGAAGAAAAGTACATAGCTTCTTAGTTGGAGATAACACTTGCTATGGTTAGGTTATCCTCTCCAATACTATTACTTGGCTCCTCCCGTTCAAAAATTTGGACTTTAGAACCAATATGTATCTCTTTACCATCAATATCATCAAAATCTACAAAAGCAGTTCTATTCTCCTAATTGTCCTTCATTTGCATCGGAAGAAGATAGCGAGAATTATCTATCAATATCTTGCTCAAAGTATGGAGAAACCAACATGGAACCTATGACATGCAAAATAGCACTCTAGAATAAATAGAATGCCTATATGCACATTGTAGGGTCCATTTACAAAAGATTATAAGATTAATGTTCAAGTTCACTTTTTCCTAGTTTTGGACAAATGAAAGAGCTCATATAGTGAAAGATGATGAACAAAGCTAATGGAAAATTCTAGACAAGAGACAATGAGGTAAAGACTAGATGGATATCAATACATTTGAATATCAATGGGCTCAATTGAACAAGAAATTTAAAAAAACATTTAAGTGTGCCAAGAAACATAAGAAAAATGAACAATACAAACCAATTGGACATCTAGAATCAATGTCAAAGAATAGGACCCTACGATGTGCAAAAGGAGTTTTGAACAATGGTAGAAGTACCCCCTTGTGCAAGTAAGGATGGGGACATGAAAATACAATATAATATCTTGCTTGTGGTTACAAGGCATGAAATGCTCAAAGTAGTCTTAGATCGTGGTACTAGCTACAAATATTGGTGGAAATCTTGCAAAAGGGATGAGCACTCCTTCCAAGGACACCACAACTTGTACAATTGCATATAAGGCTAGAGAGAATAGTACATAGAATGTCAAAGTTCATTGATGGATTTGGGACTCTTTAAGGATTGTACAAAGGCAATTGACATCACAAGCATGATGCTTCTCCCACTTGGCACTGACAATATACTAACATACGTCCACTGATTCAATTTCGCAATGGGTCCCCAAAATATATGACATGGACACCACATGTCAAAAAGTTAGGCTCTAATGGGTGCCCACAAAATTTGGCATTACCACCATGTGGCAAATAGTATTTCAACAAGGTTACATTAGTCCACACATGCAAGGAGGTTGGCTATATAATGGTGATCATCATTCCCTTTTTGCATTTTCTTGGTCACAACACATGACATACCTCCCTTGATTCCATCCACATTTACTCCCACTTCCTTGTTTACTTTGCTGAGTTAGCTAGGAACATCTATCTCTTCTCTATAGATAATGTTCAAAACATCCACTTGAATGTTTTCTTTGCAAGGGGTGTTATACCAAATGATGTGCAAGAAGGCAATCCAATGCTTTCAAAGGGGCTATGTCACTCCATTTGGTGGTGCCTCATCTTGGACCATTGTACATTTGGTTATGCCACTAGACCACACCATACCACACAGTAGAGGCCCTTTTAGCTCCTTTGAATGGCCTTGTTTTGAAAGTTTTCTTGTTTAATTTTCTTTGGACTTGTGTCCTACTATCACTATGTTAAGCCTTGAAACCACTTAAACTGGATCATGCTATCTAGCACCTTCCAAGGGGCCCTTTATACTTTGTGCAATCCAAATGGCCCTTCAAACGAGATTGATAATACACATTGCAATACACGTTGCAAAACGTCACTATTGGTGTCAGTATTTGCGTCGATTTTGCGATGTAAATATTGACGCCCATACCGATGCCAATTATGATGGTTTCATGGAGACACTAATACCAACACGTTTAGCATGACGACAAGGGGAAACTTTTTTTATGAACATTTTCGTCACTTTGAACGTCGGTATGAGGCATGTATCTTGTAGTGATTTTCATTTTCCCCTCTACTTTTATGTACATTTTAGAGGAAGAAAATGGAAGAGAATGTTGATTCTCTATTCTCTTGAAAGCCTTCAATGTTGCTCAAGTTCTTTGAGTATCCAAAACCTCTTTTTGAGTTTCCAAATCCAAGCTATTTTGCATCACTTCCAACCAGTAATGGTTTTACAAATGAATGTCACAATGGGCTATTGCAACCCAAAATCAAGCCAACTCAATGGCTCAAGCACCTACTTGACTCAAGTCTTGTAACATGTCCCCCTGTCCACTTGTAGGACACGTCTTAACAGCCCATCAGGAAGAGAGTCTAGAAAGCACCGCCCGGCACTCACAAGGAATGTCACGGGGTTTGCGATCAAGGTCTTCCCGAGTCTGCCATGAACCAAAAGCATCTGGTTGTTCCCACTTAGGACTGACATGAATCAGGGTTTCCCTAATAGTCAAGTTCCTAGGAGGTAGCTAGCATCGAGCCCCAGACGAACCACTTTGCACCGAAACATCAGGGTCGAAGCGGATTTATACTCCGCTTGGTTCAAGGAGAATGGAAAACGAGAGGGATACGAAGCTCGACCTCTCTACCTGTAAGGCATAGTCCCATTCCGTTCCCCTAAAACAACATAAATCGGGACTCTAGCTCTATAGATTCTAGGTCATTGTTACCTCACTATCAATTCCTTTGAGAAAAGTTCCTAGCCAACTGGGACCACCCTTCCATAGGACAAACCCAGAGTCACATCCACCGCACTTTCCTCAGTTTGCTTAATTATCTAATTACCTACCACATTTAGTTTGACAAGCAAAAATAGCTTTCTTAATTAACAAATTAATCACTGGTTCTTCACATAACTTGGGCACTAACACAAAAAAACAATGTCAAGCAAGTTCCTTTTTCAACATTTGATCTTTATTTATCATAATCTTTGGAATACATCAAATAACCTGCCCGAAGGCTATCCCAACAATCCTCAGGGATCGATATTCCAAGCTCCGCCTGTTGACTAGTATACGGGCCTTGAGAACCCATCTCGAGTCACGTCGGCCACTTGTGCAGGATTTGGAGGCAAGGAATTTATGGCCAGAGCCTCCGCTTGCACCCAAGCATCCTCCTGCTCCAAGTCGCACCCACGAAGAGACCTCTCACGGCGAGTTCGGTCCACGTACCTGGCACGGCTAGCAACCCCCTTGGATAGGGTTAGGCAGATAGTCGAAGGTAACTGATATTGCCTCTCCCTCTATGCTTTAACCTAAAGCATTAATTGTTTTTATTGAATTAGTTCCTTGAGCAAAGAAGTACAAACAGTGCACCTAAGTGTACAATCACGAGCATTCCAATGGTCGTTCATACGGCCAACTGCTAAGGTGTGATTCCTTCTCCCTGAATACTTCCAGCATTCGATCCTGGATTATTCGCGACTTGGCAAGATCCCAAGGGTTTCGTAAGCTGAGTTGCTTGTTTACCCTTTTTCCTTCGGTTAGGGTTTATACCCTGTTGACCCAAATTGTCACTACCTTAGGTTTCCTTATATTATGGTCAATAAATCCTGGACAACCCCGTCGCCCTAACTTGGTTGGTCAATTGCTTTCTTGGCAATTCATAACTACCCCAGCTTGACAAATCAGTCCCAAGGAAGAGTGTTGTAGCAGGATGACTACTCAATTTCTAGAAAATTATACTTGTAATTAGAACTCGCCAAACTTGGTCTAAGGTGTAGCAGTACTATTTTGTGATTTAGACACAAGCGCATATGACATTGCAGCTTGTAGCATGAGATAGGTGTCAGTATCTAACTTGTGGGATTATATCTTTCATCGTACGGTATTTCTTGATCAAGAATAACTTTGCTCAAGATATAGGGTTTGGGAGTCCTATTGACCCAATCCAAAACCCTAACCCTACTAGGCTTAATAAACTTTTTGACCCTAGGGTCCCTAAATTCCTTGCGGAAGTCTAGCATTTGGTCAACTAATCCTTAGGGTGAGAACCCTAGATCGTTCTTACACGGGCGATTTGATAACCCTAACATTTCGTGAATGTGGGTAGAACTTTTAAGATCGAAAATATTAAATCGGCATCCCAAGTGCGATACTAAGCAGAATTTTATCATAGTTTAACCCTACCTAGCACATTGAGATGACCCTCATATGCTAGCTAATCATATCTTTATGAATTTCATGTAAGTTACTCAATTATACACGAATTACTTAGTTTATCTAACCAACCTAGGATTAAATATGATCTTCCCTTTAAAGATGCAAATACTTTCTTCTAAGCTTGCAAGTACTTTCCCTAAAAGATGTAAGTAACTGCAAGATGTATGAGATGTATCATTCCATGCAAATATGCAATTTCAAGACCATAGCCCTTTTTCCTTTATGCAACTATAGGATCTTTAGTGATCTTTATTTTTCTTGCCCTATACAATATTGCTTAATATTCAGAGCTAATTCTTATAAACCCTATGTTGATGCATCGAATTCAAAGCTTTAGTATTTTAATGAAGATGCATCCTTTCCCAATTTCGAACTTTGATAAAAGAACTCTATGCATGGATGCATCATTCTTTCATGTCTAGATGCCAATGAATACATCATTGATTTAATCCTTCTTTTATCGCGTATCTCAACCTAAAATGTAAGTATCACTGCATGCGAATTGCATAATATATGCTTTATTGCCAAAGTTCATAAATATTTTCCTTTCATTGCAACTATTTAGACATCATTTAATGACCGTCTACGATTATCTTATACACGAGACACAACCAGGAATTTATTACATAAGTGCGTTATGTGTTATATGCCCTATCCTTTGCGTGATGCAACAAGGACGCGGTCTTAGCACAATTTCATCTTTTAACTTATGCATCCTATGTTTAAAAATGCGACTACCCTTGACCATGGAAGTGCAAGCAAATGCAAGTACTCGACATGCAATTGCACTTTGTAAATCGAACAAGTATATAGATTTTCCAATGCATTTAAGTTTCCCTATGTGAATTAAAAAAATTTACTTTATGCATCCTTTCCATGCAGGGATATTTTTCAGAACCTAGGCATTCAATATTGGGGTGTTGTCAACTCTTGTACTTTGGGTGGAATCTCCCGCTTGTGCTCCTCTCGACTTTTGCTTAGGAGTCATTGACGAAGTAAATCTCGAATCAGCAAACTCTCCTTGGTCCCCTTTCAAAATCTCCTACTGCCTGAGATCTCCCTCGCGGCACAGGAAATAGGCCTTGGGGAACACAATTTAAAAACCCTGGGAGATGCGGGTGAACTTGGCTTAGAGAAGCTTCAATAGAAGCTTCTCAAGCTTCTGGATGAATAAAGATGACATGGAGACGTGATGGTGAAGATTATTGGAGTGATAATGGAGAGGAAGACGATGATGAGGATGACGATGAGGATGATGATGATGATGATGGCATTGGCAGCGGCGGCAGCCTGGTAGTGTGGTGTAGACTGGCGACGACAGCAGATTGACGGCGGCAGCTCCTCACGATGCCCCTCCCCTTTTGAAGCTTGGGAGGGGGGGTTCATATATAAGGTGGGGGTGGGGGGTGGCCACACAGGTGGCAGGTTGCATGCCCTCCTCCCCATGCCCCCCCACAAGCTCCTACACATACTCTCTCTCCCCGCCATGCAACAGGTGGAGGAGAGGGAGTTAATATTAAAAAAATTGCAATTTATTGATTCTTTTGTTTTCCCTTGAAGGGGAGTTCCCGCTGTGGGTTACGATTTTGAGCTACGATTTCCTATGCACAATGCAGGGCGGGTGTTTGTTAGTACACGAGGATGGAGCACTTAGGCCAGTGTTTTTTGGTTGTGGGAGATTACTTCGAATTGCTTTTGCATGGGATCTATGGTCTTTAATATTTTGTTGTAGAAATATTGCATTCTCTCCCCCTTAGAGGAATCGAGATGTCCTCATCTTGAAAAGATCTGGGGCTATTGTTAGTTGAGGGTATTTTCATCCATCCAGGTGGCATCCTCTTCGGGATAATCTTTCCACTGGATGAGGTATTCCCTCAAGGACCTGGATCTCAAATGCCTCTTCCTAACATCTAGGATTCTATCAGGTCGTAGCTCAAGGACTCCTTGGCTAGGCATTACAATTTGTTGATCATCAAGCACGTGACTAGGGTTAGGCACATACTTTTTCAATAGGCTAATATGGAATACATTATGAACTTTTAGGTTTTCAAGGAGTTGCAGTCTATAAGCATTAGGCCCTAGGCACTTGAGAATCTTGTACGGTCCACAATACCTTGGACTTAGCTTTTTGCATTCACCCAAGGATAGGGAACTCTTCTTTGGACGTATGCGAATGAAGACCATATCACCTTCAACAAAGGATCTGTCTTGCCGTTTCAAGTCTGCGTAAGTCTTCTGTCTGTCCTTGGCAGCTTGGATGTCCTGTCTTATTGATTTGATTTGGTCATCCATGTCTTCCATCATTTGCTTTGAAGCTTCAACCCTCAAGGTTGGATCCGAAAAGCTCAAAGGACTACGATAATTGTGCCCATACAATGCTTGAAAAGGGGTCATCAGAATGCTTTGTTGGCAAGAAGCATTGTAGGCAAACTCAACCAGTGGCAAATATTGAATCCACTTTTTGGGTTCGCGACAGCAGTGTGCCCTAAGCATATCTTCTATGACTTGGTTGACTCGTTCTATTTGTCCATCGGTTTGGGGATGATAAGCTGTACTGAAATAGAGTTGAGTCCCAATGGCCTCAAAGATAGCCCTCTAGAAGTGTGAGGTGAAGAGAGAGTCACAATCACTAATGATTCTTCTAGATAACCCATGCAGTTTGAATATTTCCTTGATGAATAACCTTGCGATGTCTGAGGCTTTATAGTTTGTCTTAACAAGGATAAGATGTGCAACCTTGGTGGGCATATCTACCACGACCATAATGGAGTTTTATCCTCCCTAAACTTGGGGCAGGCCAACAACAAGTCCATACTAATGAATTCCCATTTCATTTGGGGAATGTCCAGTGGTTGCAATTTCCCTGCTATTTTGACATGTTTGGCCTTAATGCATTGACAAGACAAACATTTCGTGACATATTTGAGAACGTCACCTTTGAGCCTATCCCAATAATAGCTCTTCCTGACCGCATTAAGGGTCTTGGCATAGCCAAGATGTCCTGAGAAAGGAGAGTCATGGGCTTCCCAAAGTATCTTTTACTTGAGTGATTGGCTTGCCGAGATACATAATCTCGTCCTATAGTAGACAAGTCCACTATTGATAGAGAATTCTTGATACTTTGTTTGTAGCTTCAGGTCTTGATCTTTGATGGGGATCTCCCTTAGCAATTTCTGATAGGTTGGGTCATGACATGCCTCTTCTCTAGCGAGCTCAAGAATTGGGTTGTTTGGCATGGATACCTTTGTGGCTAGAGATCTTACTGTTGATGGGTCTTGCAAAATCAGAGAATTCAGAAATGCCTTGCAACTGAGTGCATCGGCAACTACATTCTCCTTTCCAGGCCGGTATTTGATTTCAAAGTCATATTCTTCCAGTACTTCAATCCATCGATGTTGCCTCATATTGAGCTCATTCTAAGTGAAAATCCATTTAAGACTTTTGTGGTCCATCACTAAGGCAAATTTGTTACCCAACAAGTAGTATCTCTAAAGTTTGAGAGCATGGATGACAGTCAACAGCTCCAGATTGTGGGTAGCATAGTTCCTTTCATGGCTCTTCAGTTTTCTTATAGAGTATGCTACGGGATGACCTTCTTATAAGAGCACACACCCTAAGGCATGTGTGCTAGCATCAGTTATCACTTCAAACTCCTTGCTAAGATCAGGAAGTTTCAGGATGGGTGCTAATACCAAGCTTTGCTTTAGTTTTTCAAAGCTAGTCTGTTCAGCAGGTGACCATCTAATTGATACTTGCTTCTTTAGTAGATCAGTCAGAGGCGCTGCAATCAAAGCATAGTTTTTGATAAAGACCCTGTACCATCCTATCAATCCAAGAAAACTACGTATTTCTTTGACAGAAGTTGGTGTTGGCCATTCCAAAACATCTCTGACCTTGGCCGACGGATCTACTGAAATCCCTTCCGCTGATACAATGAATCCCAGATATTCAATTTGTCACTTGAAAAATGCACACTTCTTCTTCTTAGCATAAAGCTTGTGTGCTCTCATTGTTTCAAGAACAATGTGAAGCTGGGGTTCATGATCTTTTTCCTACTTGGAGTAGACTAGGGTATCGTCAAAGAAAACGAGTGCAAAGTCATCAAGATAGGGCCTAAAGATATCCTGCATTAACCTGTTGAAGGTAGTAGGAGCATTTGTCAGCCCAAATGACATGAATAGGAATTCAAAGTGTCCATACCTTGTACAGAATGCGGTCTTTGGGATAACTTCTTCCCTGATCCTTATCTGATAATATCCAGACCTGAGATCTATCTTGGAGAAGATATTCACACCTTGAAGACGGTCAAGAAGTTCATCTATTCTTGGAATGGGGTATTTGTTTTTAATGGTTGATTGATTCAACCCTCTATAGTTAATGCATAGCCGAAGCATTCCATCTTTCTTCTTTTGGAACAGCACTGGAGCTCCCCATGGTGAACTGCTAGGATGGATGTAGCCTTGGTCTAATAGTTGCTTGAGTTGCTCCTTCAGCTCAATCACTTCCGGGATGCATCCTATATGGTCTCTTTGCGACTGGTGCAACTCCTGGCGCCAGCTTGATTTCGTGATCGACTTCCCTTTGAGGAGGAAGTTCAATCAGCTCTTCAGGAAATACGTCTACGTATTCCTTTAACCATGAAGGTTCTTCCCTAGATTCCTAATTCTGATCTAGCTTATTTAGTTTAATCAAATAGACAGGTAGGCCCTTCCTAACTCCTTTTATTATCCGCGCTGCTTTTGCCAACTGAATTTTTGGCATACCAGCCTCTCCTTGAGTTGTGATTAGTTCCCCTTCAGAATTTCGAAAGGAGACTTGGCCCTTTCCATAGTGAATGTGGGCATCATTGGGTTTTAGCCAATCCATTCTGAGCAAACATTCGTGGACACCTAGGTTCATTACCCTGAATCTGACCAAAGTCAACTTTCCACCCAGTAGGAATTTCACCTTAGCAGTTTGCCTGGTACAAGAGACCTCACGACCATTTGCTAATTCCACAAGTAAGGTAGGTGCATCTATTGTGGCTATTCCTGATCTTTTTGCACAAACTGGTGAAATGAAGGAATGTGTACTACCATAATCAATCAAGGTTTTGAAGCTTTTACCTTGATAATCCGATGGGGTTTGAATCACCAAGAATTGGTGATTCGGGCCTTTCTTGTGAAGAACGGCATGAACCGTTGCCCTCTCAATGTCATCTTCCTTGTGTGGATCTTCCTCATCACCCAGCTCCTTATTGGCAACACTGGAGGTTCTCCCTCTGGCCCTGATGGTGGCTCCTTGGCCATGGACAGCTCCTTGGAATGGCCCTTGACGTTGTCCTCTACTGAGCTTGGGACACTTCCTTTTGAAGTGTCCAAGCTCGTTGCAATGGAAGCAACGGAGATTGCAGCCATTACCTTGTGTAGGAACGAGGCTGTTGACAGTCTTGGCCCTAGCTTTCTTCCTTTGTCCCTGATTTTGGCCATGCGCTCTCTTAGCCTGAGACCTATACATTCCCTTGTTCTGATTCTTGTAAGACCAAGTCCTATTATTCCTTGGCTTGGCCTGCACTTCCTGTATTATGGGAACAGCTCGAATGAGTGTGTCTTGTAGGTCCATTGGGCGCATTGATTCCAAGCGGGTGTTTATGGGTGGATTTAACCCAGCACAAAACTTTGACACTTGTTGTGTCATATCCATTTGTGGCACGTACTTTAAGAGAGAGACGAACTTTGAATAATATGCATCCAAGGATAGTCCAAGCTGCTTTAATTCATAGAATTCGTTCATCTTCTGTGTGCGATAGGCAGGTGGTAGATACCTCCCTCACATAGCTTTTTTAAGCTTCTTCCAAGTAACTGACCCTTTCGAGATCCCTTGGTCTCTGCACCATTGTTTCCACCAAAGTCTTGCTTTGCCAGTAAGCTTCAGTTTGGCGAGCATCACTTGGTTAGCGGGTGCAGCTCTTGCTGCCTCGAAATAGTCCTCCATGGACTCAATCCAGACCTCGACGTCAGTTTGAATAGTCCTTCCCTTACCATCAAATTCAGGTGGCTTGATTTGTTTGAGGAGGAACTTCTTCTCTTGAATTACAGTTGTACTTAGTGTAGGGATCAGATTAGGAATCTACACTCGGGGTTGCACCTGGTGTTTCTCACATTACACTAATATATCCAATTCAGCTTTTAGCCAAGTGACATAATCACTTAACTCCTTTACCAACACTTACAGCCATGATAGACAGTGATTAAAAAATCTTATTTATTCATGTGGGCATAGCCCTTTTTAGTACATTTATTTTGGGAATGTAGAACAAGCTGATACATCAGTTTGGGAAAAATAGGATTGTGTTACATTCGGCTATGGGGACTGAGTAATAATATGGAGTAGGGTCATAGATTTTCAAGAATCGATAGGTCATAGGAAGCTTGGGGTATCCCTTCCTTTGATACCTGTTCTTCTCATATCGTCCCAGCACCTTGATTCTGTCGGCATGGATTATTCGAGTCACTTCCTCGTACACATACTTGTTTTGCTTGACCTTCCGACCGCCAACATGTAGGGTTGCATTTGCGTGAGCCTTGACAAAGATGAACAGCTTCAGACTCTTTAAATCCTCCATCCATTCTCTTCAAGTTGGTCTGAAGGTACGCAAGTCGGTGGACTGCTATGTAATATATCCCTGATTCACCCATCCATCTCTGTTCCACGTACAAGGGTGAAGGATTGTAGATGCGTTCTAGAATATTCATAATGCCTAGCCTCCGTTGATAATCTGAAGCATGCATTGCAGTCATAAACATAACCTAGAACACCAAGAATTTGTTCCATGCTTCACGACTCTGCAACCCAACATCCATAAGTAAGTAAGGAAATGTTCTTAACGACAACATTGCTCTACTTTTTCTCATTAAGTTTGCTTGTAAATATTAGATCCCGTTGGTTCACTCTGATACCAACTGTAACGTGTACCCCTGTCCACTTGTAGGACACGTCTTAACAGCTCATCAGGAAGAGAGTCTAGAAAGCGCTGCCCGGCACTCAAAAGAAATGTCACGGGGTTTACGATCAAGGTCTTCCCGAGTCTGCCACGAAGCGAAAGCATCTGGCCGTTCCCACTTAGGACCGACCTGAATCATGGTTTCCCTAATAGTCAAGCTCCTAGGAGGTAGCTAGCATTGAGCCCCAGACGAACCACTTTGCACCAAAACATCAGGGTCGAAGCGGATTTATACTCTACTTGGTTCAAGGAGAATGGGAAACAAGAGGGATGCGAAGCTCTCGATCTCTATGTCCGTAAGGCATAGTCATTCCGTTCCCATAAAATAGCATAAATCAGGACTCTAGCTCTATAGATTCTAGGTCATTGTTAACTCGCTGTCAATTCCTTTGAGAAAAGTTCCCTGTCAACCGAGACCACCCTTCCGTAGGACGGACCCAGAGTCACATCCACCGCACTTTCCTCAGTTTACTTAATTATCTAATTACCTACCACATTTAGTTTGACAAGCAAAAATAGCTTCCTTAATTAACCAATTAATCACTGGTTCCGTCACGTAACTTAGGCACTGACACAGAAAAACAATGTCAAGCAAGTTTCTTTTTCAACATTTGATCTTTATTTATCATAATCTTTGGAATACATCAAATAATCTACCTGAAGGCTATCCCAGCAATCCTCAGGGATCGCTATTCCAAGTTCCGCCCATTGACTAGTATACGGGCCTCGAGATCCCATCTCGAGTCACATCGACCACTTGTGCAGGATCCGGAGGCAAGGAATTTATGGCCAGAGCCTCCCCTGGCACCCAAGCGTCCTCCTGCTCCAAGTAGCACCCACGGAGAGACCTCTCGTGGTGGGATCAGTCCACGTACCCGGCGCGACTAACAACCCCCTTGGATAGGGTCAGGCAGACAATCAAAGGTAACTAATACTGCCTCTCTCTCCAGGATTTAACCTGAAGCATTAATTGTTTATCATGAATTAGTTCCTTAAGCAAAGAAGTACAAATAGTGCACCTAAGTGTACAATCACGAGCATTCTAGTGGTCATTCATACGACCAACTGCTAAGGTGTGATTCCTTCTCCCCGAATACTTCCAACATTCGATCATGGATTATTCGCGACTTGGCAAGATCCCAAGGGTTTCGTAAGCTGAGTTTCTTGTTTATCCTTTTTCCTTGGGTTAGGGTTTATACCCTGTTGACCCAAATTGTCACTACCTTAGGTTTCCTTATATTATGGTTAATAAATCCTGGACAACCACGTCGCCCTAACTTGCTTGATCAATTGCTTTCTTGGCAATTCATAACTATCCTAGCTTGGAAAATCAGTCCCAAGGAAGAGTGTTGTAGCAGGATAACTACTCAATTTCTAGACTTGTAATTAGAACTCACCAAACTTGGTCTAAGGTGTAGCAGTATATTTTGTGATTTAGACACAAGCGCATATGACGTTGCAGCTTGTAGCACGAGATAGGTGTCAGTATCTAACTTGTGGGATCATATCTTTTATTGTATGGTATTTCTTGATCAAGAATACCTTTGATCAAGATATAGGGTTTGGGAGTCCTATTGACCCAATCCAAAACCCTAACCCTAGTAGGCTTGATAAACGTTTTGACCCTAGGATCCCTAAATTCCTTACGGAAGTCTAGCATTTGGTCAACTAATCCTTAGGGTGAGAACCCTAGATCGTTCTTACACAGGCGATTTGATAACCCTAACATTTTGTGAATGTGGGTAGAACTTTTAAGATTAAAAATATTAAATCGGCATCCCAAGTAACACAATATTAGGGAGTTTGGGAATCTCCCAAATCCCATTTTTTGAATACTAAAAAGGTGGCACCCAGATAATATGCCCATAAGTTTCTCAAAACCATATGATGTGAGCTATCATTGGAAAGCGCTTCAAAAATGGAATCTATTGAGCTATAGAGTGCTCTATTTGAAGTTATAGTGTTCAAGTTATGACAAATCCAAAGATTTGACCACGTGTCCCAAACTTATGAAAGACATTCAATATCAGGGTGTTGTCCACTCTCGTACTTTGGGTGGAAGCTCCCGCTTGTGCTCCTCTCGACTTTTGCTTAGAAGCCATTGACGAAGTAAATCTCGACTCAGCAAACTCTCCTTGGTTCCCTTTTTCAATTTTCATAATTTCCTACTACCCGAGATCTCCCTCGCAGCACAGGAAATAGGCCTTGGGGAACACGGTTTAAAAACCCTAGGAGATGCGGTTGAACTTGGCTTAGAGAAGCTTCAATAGAAGAAGCTTCTCAAGTTTCTGGATGAACAAAGGTGACATGGAGATGTGATAGTGAAGATGATTGGAGTGATGATGGAGAGGAAGACGATGAGGATGATGACGATGATGATGGCATTGGCGGTGGCGACAGCCTGGCAGTGTGGCGTAGACTGGCGGCGGCAGCAGATTGACGGTGGCAGCTCTTCACGTTGCCCCTCCCCTTTTGAAGCTTGGGAGGGGGGGTTCATATATAAGGTGGGGGTGGGGGGTGGCCACACAGGTGGCAGGTTGCATGCCCTCCTCCCCATGCCCCCCCACAAGCTCCTACACATGCTCTCTCTCCCCGCCATGCAGCGGGTGGAGGAGAGGGAGTTAATATAAAAAAATTTGCAATTTATTGATTATTCCTTTATCCCTTGAAGGGGAGTTTCCGCGATGGGTTACGGTTTTGAGCTACGGTTTCCTATGCACAACGCGGGGCAGGTGTTTGTTAGTACACGAGGATGGAGCACTTAGGCCCAAGTTTTTTTGTTGCGAGAGATTACTTCGATTTGCTTTTGCGCGGGATCTATGGTTTTTAATATTTTGTTGTAGAAATATTACAAGTCTAGATTCTAGCTATGAGAATAATACTTCTATTAATATGTTGGTAGCAAGCATCAATGTCAAAGTAGAAGCTCAAATACTCAACCTTTACGAGATAAAGCTTGAGTCGTCATGGTCCTTTCTCTAAGCATAGGCTCCCATGAACATCAAAATGGTGGGATATGAGGTAAAATCTATGGAGTACAAGAGGTTTAAGGGATAGAAGAACACAAGAGAGTTATGTGGGTATAAAATGAATTGTTATATACCCAATACAAATGACAATCAAGGTGAATAATGTTGCTAAAATTTGTGTATATGATACTGAATATATTTGTGAGTGACTCTACTAGTGGCCATTCTACACAATAATGGGAATATATCTACATAATGTTTGGAAAGTTAGTTTACAAGGTCAATGAAACAAAATAACTAATATTAAATTACATACCAATTATGTATCTTCTTTGAAATATATATTTTACTTACTTATTATAATGAGATCTAATATGTGGCTGCAATAAAGGGTGCATATTTTACTGACTTATAATGAGGTCTCATATGTGGCTCCATAGAGGGTGCCAAATAGAGATCCTTTGCAAAATGTTGGATGTTTGCATATCATTTCCTATCTGGTAACCCAAACCCCAATATTCATCCTTTCACAAGAAATCTCATGTTTTCTCTTTTCCATTTGTTGATTCTGTGTGAAGATCTTTATAAGAGGGGAGCATTGTTATCCAATCATTAAGCTTGTAGATTATTGGATAGTACATATCATCCTCTCTTCTATTGTAGCCTATACAAGCCTGTATAGAGTTAGATGGCCACCTAGAAGAAGTCATTAGTGAAGACAAAGGTGCTGACAAGAAATTAGGTTGAAATTAGAGTAGAGACAAATGTGCAAAAAGGAGTTTCAAGGAGTTGAGGTATCAAACAAATGAAAGCTATGAGAGAAATGCACAAAAAGAGTGAATAAACTATAAAATCGTTCTAAATATCTCTTAAATAAAAATCCAAATAAAAATCCAAGATCTCAAATGTGTAATTTTTAGGCAATTTCAAACACTTATAAGCTTTCAAAAGTCACTTAATGGTATTGAAAGCAGTAAAAAATAGCTGAAAATTACCAATAACAATGACAAACCTTTGGTTAGAAATGGCTTGTGAGAGTAAGTTTAGAAACTCCTTTTGCATTTTTGGTAGAGATAGATGAGGTTTGGACAAATTAGTAGAAAGTCAAATGCTACATTGGACCATACATAGCATTGGCCTATTGGCCTATTCACTAATCTTGTCATAATTAAAGGGCCCTTTTTGGCTCAAAATTTTTCCTGGTGGCCTAGTTTTTCTAATGGCACACCATGCCAATAACTGTAGTAGCTAACTATGGAAAATAAAGAGATAAATATATAGTAAGCTTTCTCACTTCATTCCTCTTTCTCCTCATCACTCCCTCTCTTTCTCTCTCCTTCATTCTTTCTCACATTTTCAATTCTCTCTCCTCCCACCGTTTGTTACAATAATGTGAGCTTTATAATTGTCTCATATAGTCCACTTAATTATATTCAAATGTACAAATTATCTTAAGTACATAGCTTGCTTGAAATTATATAATGTATAAGGGTTTTAGGACTTTAAAGATTATCCTCCATATCATCTTAGTATAAATCATAAAGAATGTAGCTCTCCTCCTAGAGAAAGCTCCAACTCTTCCTCAATGAGGTGCTCATCCTTGTCTACACAAACATGCACCAGCTCATCATCATCTTGATGAACACTTAGATAATTAGTAGAGCCTTACTAGAGTTTTTTGGGAGCTTATGCCTCATCATTTACATTTGAGTCTGATCCAACCATTCGAGTGGGATCATTGCTGGCTTCCACTAGATTGCTCTCATTATACAATCTACAAGACCATTGAGCAACTTTCATTATGTAATGCCACTGCTCATCCAATGGATTAGGATAAAAGGTAGCATGTATATAAAATGGTTCATATGATAAAGTTGCATAGAGTGAATGTGGCTCAAATAAGTGGATGACAATGAGATCTACAAACCTACTTGCAATGCTTAGGGATTGCAAAGGTATCGTGCAAGTCCACTAGAATTTCATGGAGTCCACCTCTAGAATCTTGAAGGCTCCATTAAAATTGTTGCACTTCAACTCTCTATCATCACTTTGTATTGCTAGATATCCAAGGCAAACATGTTGAAACTATAGCCCCCAAAATCTATTGGATCTTCTTGAAGTACTCCATTTTATCTAGCACAATGTTTGCATCTATTGCTCTATGATGACTCTCTTGTTTAAACTTTACCACTTGTGAGGTGCCTCCTCCAACAGACCCAGAGGAGTCCTCTTAGTAATTGATTGAAATTCATATCCATGCACATCATCATCCAGTCTCCCCATGGGAAACCTAGGACTTAGTTGAGCATGGGAATCTCAATTCTACCTAACAGGGGAAGCGTGGAGGACAAGTCACCCCTAACAGCAATCTAATGCCCACCTAAGAAAGACCACTTTGTAATCGATCAAAGGCAGGAATGAGGTTCGCACCGCCCTAAAATGGTGCTAAACCTGGTAACCAATCCTATTGATATTGGGAGGGTCACAATTTAATCAGCTCTATCTAGTGTTGGAAAGTTACCCGACTTATTGGGTCCACCTATCCATAGGCGTTCGATTGTCAGGATTGAAGCCCTTACTTTCCTTGATTGGGTTTGCTTTAGTTTTACAATTAGCAAAGCATACTACCACGATGTTTGGACATATTTTTTAAAAAAATAGCTTCCTTTTATTACTCAGTTAAACTGGGTTCGTTAAACTCAATCTTTAATACATAACAAATAATTCAAAAATAAAATACTTTATTTCATATAATAACAAGCAGAACCATCACTCCTAGAGTGGTACAAAACCATCTTTCCACAAAAAGACATTGTCCAGTAGCCTAGGATAGGACCTTCCAATCTCATAGGATTGGGTTGTATGTGATCACACTCCGTTTGTGCGATCAACAAGGAATCTACTAGCTCAGAGCCCCTCTAAGCTTCCTTGAGCCTCAGGAGACATTCTACATAGTAGGGGCACTTATCACTTGGCCCTTTGCTCTCTTAGGTGCTCGAGTGATCAAAAACCAAAAACACCTACCTCCCTTGGGAGCATAGGACCCCCACCCACAAGTGAGTTTTTCCACACTTTGCAAAGTGTTTAGGGAGCATTGGGTTGGGGACCCTAATGTCCCGAACCACCACAATCCGCAACTTGTCTAGTTGTTACAAGCACAGAATCATAAGAGACATAGTTCATCATTCACAAATCCAAAAGCAGTCATAATCATAAAACATTTTTAACACACTTGTCAATGTATGTGCTGCATAAAATCTATCCCCCTCATCATTTTCTCTGTTCCTTTCTAAAAATAAATTGATAATACTAACATGTTTTTATAAGTTTAAGTACATTCTAACTAATCGTAATCTAATTGTATGTAAAAAGCGATAAAAACAGACTATAACATAAAGGTCAAGGCCAAACTGAGGCTTGACCTCATGCGCTAACCTTGTCACACATTCACACACATGAATCTTATTTTTCCATAATTTTTGGGCGCAAAAACCCAAATTTTTTCCTTTTTTGCTATTTTTCTATATTTATTATTCATAAAAAATAGGAATTTTCCGATTTATTGGTATTTTATTATTTTTTTGACTGAGATTTGACCTTTTTTCTCATTTTATTCCATTTTAATCCCTATTCTCCAACTCAAAACCCAAAAAAACCACTAATTTCCACTAAAAATGCCATTTTACGGGTTTTAAAGCATTGATAACGACTCTAGATCATTACGGTTTTGTATTTTTGTAATTCCGGCCCTCAATCATAATGCAAACAAGGTTCAAACAAAATTTCATTGCATATGAACAACATTTGGACCATGAAACAACAAAAACAATCACATTTCTTTGTAAAATTGAAGCATATCGCGTGTCTTGCGTGTTGCGGGTTTTTTAATCAGGCTACTTTCTCACATTGGGAAGCTCTCCGACCATGACCTCTCTGATACTATCCTGTTGAGTACAGACCAACTAGTTGGAGCCAACCCCCTAATGAATGACGCAATAAAGAGGCAAGCGTTAGAACGAGTTCAGAGGTACGTGAGAAGAGAGAAGGCAAAAATCAAAGCTGAGAACGAGCTTGCAGCAGAAGCCTCCTTTAACACCCTAAAAGCACTCTTTACAGAAGTCCCCATGGCAACTCAAGGTCCCCTTCCTAGTCAGATTCGTCCTAGAAAGAGAGAGGCTCAGTTGATTGCAATAGAGATTCATTGCGTCAACAATAGAGAGACTTCTACACGGGTTTTTTTTTTTTGACAAGATGTTCTATCCCTATTTATATAGTAATTGGGGGGGAGGGGATAAAGAGAGGACGCTTGCTTTTAGCATTTTTTATGACATCATCAATGATGTCAGAGAGGGGCTTCGTTTTTTGAATGTAGTGTGGAGATAGAGATAAGAATTTAATATACGGCAAGCACCGCATGTCGCATCATCGGGCAGGCATCACCCCAAGGCTCACGACTAAGGCATAGACCTTGGAATCTTGGCCTTGGCATACTTAGCAAGGGCTACGAAGGCTTCATCGGCGTCGTTGGCTATGCCCAAGAAGCTCCCACTAGCTTGTAGAAAAAGCTTCCTAGGAGGTCACCCACCATCCTGGCAGTGTCGTCACCCAAGTGCACTTTGTGGATATTTGGATAGGTGACCTATCCTCGAGGGATGAGCAATGAGGAGCTATATGATATCCTCACACGTATTTCTCCAAATCAAATGGCTCGATTTAGAGATATGGCAGACCATGAGCTGTCTTAGACACCATCAGGCCATTCTGTCAGTTCTACTTCGGCACGCTCTGATGCTTCAATTTCCAGTAGACGAGGTCGATGCTCTAGACTTGGGCTGGATGGAGGGAGTGGTTCTGGGGGATGATGCGGAGATGTGGATATGATGAGCATGCAGTCGACTCGAGATACAAGTGCTACTCCTTGTTCTCGTGCAGGTTCAAGAGAGGGTGGCTCAAGTGGTTATTGTGGATGTACCAACGCAGTGTCTCCATCTCGTCATTTTGATGGAGTTACGTCACATGTGGGATTTTCACACTTATGGGGACGTCTACTCTTGTCACTCCAGCTTTTGCTTATCCGTCTGCAAGTGGCACCCCTATGGGTGCTACTCCAAGAGATACCACCCCCATGGGTACAGCAAATGTACATGGGTCTCCTGGATATGCCCAACTAAGAGCATAGTGGTAGGTGGGAGAAGACACATCTTAGACATACCCCAGAGGGATATGGATACCTTGTAGATGATAGGACAGGAGCCATCATCATGAATGATGAGGGGAGGAGAGTGATGGCTCGTATGAGAGAGTTGCGCCAATAAGTTTTTCAGCACGTCTTGGATCATTGGAAGAACATACTGGAGGGGAGGAAGGACTACATAGTAGCATCCTTGAATGAGGAGTTTCTAGTATGCACTTTTCTAATTAGCAAAGCATACTACCATGTTGTTTGGACATATAAAAAAAATAGCTTCCTTTTATTACTCACTTAAACTGGGTTTTTTAAACTCAATATTTAGCACATAACAAACAATTCAAAAATCAAATACTTTATTTCATAGTAATAAGTAGAATTCCTCACTCTGCAGAGTGGTACAAAACTGTCTTTCTACAAAAAGACATTGTCCAACCTAGGATAGGACCCTCCAATCTCATAGGATTGGCTGCATGTGATCACACTTTGTCTATGAATCAACATGGAATTTATTGGCTCAAAGCCCCTTTAAGCTTCCCTAAGCCTCAAGAGCCGTCCTATATAGCAAGGGCACTTATCACTCGGCCCTTTGCTCTCTCAGGTGCTCGAGTGATCAAAAACCAAAAACACCTATCTCCCTCGAGAGCATAGGACCCCCACCCACACAAGTGAGTTTTTCCATACTCCACATAGTGTTTAGGGAGCATTGGGTTGGGGACCCCAACATCCCCAGCCATCACAATCCACAACTCGTTCGCCAGCTATTACAAGCATAGAATCATAAGAGACATAATTTATCATTCACAAATCCAAAAGCAATCATAACCATAAAACATTTTTAACACACTTGTCAATGTATGTGATGCATAGAATCTATCCCCCTCTCAATTCCTGTGGTCTTTCCTAAAAAGCAGTAGATAATACTAACATGTTTTTGTAAGTTTAAGTATGTTCTAACTAATTGTAATCTGAGTAACATACTTATCCTATGGGCTTTTCTAACATTACTAACTTATCTCTCATTTTATCATAAAATGTAAAAAAATAATAACATAAAATAGAAAAATTAAAAAGTTGTAGCGTTAATAGCTTAAAAGTAATCATTTTCTTATGTACTAAACATGATTATCTTTGTTCGGCCATTCATCGTGATTACAGGTTATGATCGCAATCTTGGTTTGTTATGGAATAAGCGGTCCTTCGGGTTGAATGGATTTGGGGGCGACTTCCGTTTGCGCTTCAGCTTCGTGTTGAGTTCCCTCAGCAACTTCCTCGCATTAGGGAGCTCTCTAAGCATGACCTCCCTCAGCATCTCGACATCTCTTAAGAGCCATGGAAAAAGCTTGATGGATTTAAGCAGCGCTTCTGTGTAGGTGTGAAAAGAGAGAGGCTCGACTGATTGCAACAGAGCTTCGTCGTGTCAACACTAGAGAGACTTCTACATGGGTTTTTTTTTTTTCTGACGTGATGCTCTATCCCTGTTTATATAGTAATCCGGGGGGAGGGGCAAAGAGAGAACACTCGCTTTTAGCATCTTTGATGACATTATTGATGATGTTAGAGAGAGGCTCCGTTTTTAGAACATAGCGTGGAGATAAAGATAAGAATTTACAAATATACGACGAGCACCGCATGTCGCGTCATCGGGCGGGCCTCACTCCAAGGCTCACGACCAAGGTATAGACCTTGGCATCTTGACCTTGGCATACTTGGCAATGGCTACGAAAGTTTCGTTGGTGCCGTTGGCTGTGCACGAGAAGCTCCCACTAGCTTGTAGGAAAAGCTTCCTGGGAGGTCACCCATCCCGGTAGTGTTGTCACCCAATTACACTTAACTGCCAAGCGACTCTCCACTAGGCTAGTTCTTTTTTTTGTTCTATACTACAAACATAGTTTTAATAAGCTTTCCTTAGGAGGGTTTCCCAAGCCTCCCTTCCATGAACTGGCATATAATACCTCATCAATTATCTTAAAATGTGCAATCTTTACCCTTTTGTTTTCAACATAAATCAATTTTCGGAATGTATACGCACATTGTTTATTAAAGTAAACTAAGTAATAGGGACATTACACCACTACACTATAATGAAATATATGTCATCCTTGGTCTACATGCTCCATTGGAAAGTATCATACATAAGACCACAAGGCAACATATGACACATACTTAAAAGTGAAGATGGACCATAAGAAAATGTTTGATTCTCATGCAAGCATACCTACCAAAACAACCTACGTTGACAATTGCTTACAATGATTGTAGAGCCTTTGGAAAGCTTCCATTCGTCCATATTTATATTGACCCCTGTTGTGAAACTCTTCTTAGCTGTTAATTTAACCATTAAGGGTTCTTGAAGGTAGCTAATGCCTCAAATTACTCTATTAAGACAGCACAAATGTCATTTTGTATGAGATGCCTTGAGGGTCTAGCTTGCTAGCTTTCATTTCTCCTTTGTAGCCTCATAAATTTATCTACTTCTCCCTGACACGATGATACAATATACAAAATGTATTAATTTTTTCTACAAGGAAGTTCTCCACTATCTTTTCTTGCACCTGTCCAACTCTACAACAGGGTTCTTGTTGCACTCTACGAGCTCAACATCTGAGATCATTAGATACATCATTATTGTTTCAAGGATTTTGACTTGCAAAGTATGGAATTATCTCTCATCTAGTCTACTCACACACTTAAACAAATATAACGACTCAACACAAATAGAGAATGCAATTACCAATATTCACCACATTGTAATCACTGCATTGGCAAGTCATGCTCCACAATCCACATATGCACCATTTTCTCCACAAGACATGCTCCACAATCCACATACGCACCATTTTCTATCAACCTTGTTTTTGTTGTTACATGCGTTGACATGTACTCAGCTGCTAGGCAAATCCATAGAAGCATGCATAGTCAAGAGATACTAAGGAGTGTTGCTAGGGTTAAGGGACTTAGTGCTAGCGTTTTGCATGATGTGAACTTTTTTTAAAAGATTGGCAATGACAAGTCAAGTCTCAAAGTGGAAACTTTGTCCTCGTTGGATTATAATGAGCAACTCTAGCATGCCTCTATTTCCCTTTTGGCTCAGTAGAGCAACACTTGAGTTTTTCTTTAATCTTGCTTTCTTAGGGATCTATTGAAGTTGAGATAGTTCTCAAGATTATGGATTTAAATTCTTAGGTTTATATTATATTGTGGAGTCCAAGCTGAGTCAGCAGAGAAGCTCCCAAGCTGTTGTAACAACCCTTTTCTTTATCTATAGCTGATGAGCCTATTAATGGAAGAAGCATGAGAGAACCAAGGGCTTAAACCAATCTTTACTATTAGTTAAGGGGAGGTTGGGGGCGGGTGCACGTGGCAGCCCCCAACCTCCCCACAAAGAAACGCGGGGGCGGGTGCCACGAGTCCAGCACCCGCCCTCGCCATGAAAATCGCGCCCGCAGGCTAGTCTAGGAGCGCCTAGTCTTCTCTTAAACCAATCTTCTCCACTTTACATTGGTGGAGGCGGGCACTTTCGAAGACCCCTTCAGTTTGTTTCCTATTCTTGGTGTGACGCCATAGCTAGCCCACTCTAGTCCCCAACCCGCTATCCCTGTTTCTGTCACATTACCCTATTCTGTGTTCCCTATTCACGCCATGAGTCACCCATCATCACCTGTGCGACAAACCCAGTCCCCTCCTTATGCTGATGCTTCCATGAATCCAGAATTCAACACATCCTCCCTTCCCCTGGAGCACAGGCTTGACGCCATGTCTAACCTGCTGATACCAGTCAATCACACAAACCAAAGTTTGCTCCATTACATCAGTACCGCACAATGCACAATCTGAAAAACCAGAACACTGTCTTTCACACTATTCGTACATGCAATTCAGCACCAATTAGAATGCCTTCACGACGTCATTCTCCAACTGCCAACGCCCAAATCAACTTAGCCGTGGAGGACATGCTGAAGGGAGGAATAATTACACCCTCGACCAGCGAATGGGCCTCTGAACCTCATCTTGTTCGCAAGGATGATGGCACATACAGATTCTACATAGATTTCAGGCCGCTCAATAAGATTACATCCCATGACCTTTACCCCTTGCCTCAGGTAGACGACCTTCTGGATAGATTGGGCAAATAGATTGGGCAAATCTCATTACTTTACTTCCTTAGATCTCGCCTGTAGCTACTAGCAGATTCCACTACACCCCGCTGATGCCTGTAAGACCACTTTCAGAACCCCAACTGGCCTGTATGAGTTCAATAGGATGCCATTTGGCCTTTGAGATGTAGCTAGCACATTCCAACGTATAGCAAATACTATTTTTCATGACTTGATTCAAGATGGTGTGGTGTTGGTCTACCTCGATGACATACTGATACATACATCTACTTGGCAACAACGCCTTTCCATTCTTTGTGAAGTCCTTAAACACATTCAAAAATGCAGCCTACAACTGCAGCTTAAGAAGTGTAAACGGTGTATTACTAAGCTCCGATTTCTGGGCTTTGTCATTTCTGCCCAAGGTATTCAATTGGACCCATCCAAGCTCCTTGCCATCCAAAATTATCCCCCTCCCTCAAACATAAAAACTTTTCAAATATTTCTTGGCATGGCCAATTTCTCTTTGTTGTTTGTACCCAACATGGCATCCATCACTTACCCTCTTTGCCAGCTACTCAAGAAGGGTGCAAAGTACCAATGGATTGCTACGTGCAAGCATAGTTTTAACAAGAATAAATGGCTAATTATGGATGCTACAGATCTTGCTCATCCTAACTGTGAAAAACCTTTTGAATTACAGATTGATGCATCTAATCAAGGATTAGGGGCAGTCATCCTCCAAACATATGAAGAAGGAGCATTGCGACCAATTTCATTTATCAATCGAGCTCTTACTTTAGCCGAAGTCAAAGTCTACTCCACTACTGAAAAAGAGGTGTTGGCTATAGTATGGGCTTTTGCCAAGCTGCATCCTTACATGCATGCCTCACAAGGGTTCGTCGAAACGGATCATCAGTCGATCGAAACGCAAGCCACACAACCCATTAATCTACACCAAATAGCAACCATGCAATCGCAGGACCCTGAAATCCAAAAGGTCATTAAGCAGCTTTAGTCATCTCACTATCTACTCACTCACAAGAACTTTATCATTATTGACAATGTTGTCTACTTTGTATCTCCTAATCACACACCAAGGATCTATGTTCCCACAGCACTTAGGCAACATTACTTGTAGTACTATCACAGTCATCCTTTGTCAGACCATCTTGGCTTCCATAAAGTCTTAGAGAAGATTAGGCAGCACTATTACTGACCCCATATATGACATTCAGTCTCACAGTTCAATCAACAGTGCCCAACTTGTCAAGAGATTAAAACACCTCCCAACCAAGTGGGATACTTGAACCCTATCCTAGTCCACGAGCCTTTTCAGCTGGTTGACGGTGTCATCGTATTGGGGGAGTCAAAGGTCTACCACCAGGGTTTAGAGCAGAAGAGGAGTGAGGGATTCAAGGTTAGGAGAGGAAGAAAAGAATGGGGTTTGATAAGTCTTGGGTTTTAAAGATGATTCAGTTGGAGAAGAAGGCCTCAAGCTTTTTTATATATTTAGCATACATGAATGGAATTAAAGACTTTGACTTGATTACATCAAATGTGTATGAGGTTAATAGACCAATACATATAGAGATTTTATCTCAAATTTAATCCAAATACATATTTCAAATGTAAGCCCAAACGGTTTCAATTTCATGAATGCCAATGAACAACAACTCCAAGATACAAGTATTTGAGTGGTAGACTCCACTACTTCCAAGACATAGACCAAAAACTCTTGAAATGCACTGACAAAGCTTTTAATTCACTTCAGCCCTATTTTATAACAGTAATTTCCAGCCCATAAACAAGCTCCAAAAATGCACATAATCTCAAGAATAAGCCTCTCTAAACAATCTCAAATAAAGCCCTGATGTTTAGAGGTTAATACCATCACTTGCAACCACATAGATCACTTGATTTCCCTTCAAGAAGACAAGAACAGTGGGCTGCCCTGTTTACAGCAGGTTTTAGCAGTCCAAAACAGCCCCATACACCTCCAAAATCTCCCCTTTACTTGCCCCAAAGTCACTCAAGCACTTGGGCACAAGAGGGGCTTCAATGGACCATGAAAACGGTAAGAGAATGGAAGAAGACGTACATAAGAGCAGGCTGAATACTTTATCCCTGTTTTCCCCTTTTATGGACTGTCATACCACTCATTTTCGTAATACCAAATGGATGGACAAGAAAGAATCTCACCTTCTTTGTTTGTATCTCCTCTCTTTCTTCAGTTTGCTCTGAGTTTGCATGCTTTAGATCTGCCACAGGTATGCAGGCCCGAAAATTGCGCCGAAAAATGTGGGCTGCTCTTCTCTTCAGCTTCCACACAAAAGTTGACCATATAGGTCACTTACAAGTCACACAAGTCCATTATTTCAGGTTCCATACAAACCAAGTGGACTTTTGGGCACTCTTCTTGATTTCCAAGCAAATACTCCTCATGAACCAATGCGACATAACCTGTAGATGGTCAATTACCTCTTGTTGATCAAGTTGAGGGTCCCCATAGACTTACTTTTTGTCAATTTACATGATACAAACTGAAAATTGCATGTCAAGTTACAAAGGAACTTATGAGATTAAATGATATCTAAGTCAAATGTTGGGAAATAATGACTGAATTATGTATGAAAGTTTCTCATGTGAATCCTAATGAAGTTCTTCTGCAAACATAAGAACTCAGTGATTTATATCATGAACAGAAAACTCTTTAACATTCACCCCCTCCTAACCTGCACATCCTCCGGCATGTGCCATTTCATAAAATTGCAGGTTAAGGAGGCTCTTCTTCTGACATATCTTCATCTTCATCCTCTAGGTCTTCTTCTTCTTCCTTGTCTTCAAGTAAATGGCTCACATCCAAGTCATCAAGCTCATAAGTAGAAGACTCTCTTCATTTGAAGAGCTTGATACATTTGCCGGCTATTGGTATCTTGACCATGGTCCTATCCATTTCAGCCAAAGTGTAAGTAGCATTATCATGTATCACCTTCACCACATATGGTCCAAACCATCACTTGGCTAGCTTCCTATGAGCACTATACTGATTGTCCAGGCTGCTGTCATAGACAAGTACCCAATCATTCTCTTGGATAGCTCTTGGACGGAGTCGATGACACTTGTCAAACCTCTTCTTATTCTTCAACCTTGCTGCCTTCAACCTTTCAATGGCTGGCTTGACATCCTCTGGCCTTCTTTCAAGCTGACTTATGCGTAAAATCAGCAGCTCTTCTCTATTTATGCCTTGATCCCAAGGCAAGATACTCCATGTGATAATAGACTCCTCAATAGGCATAATAGGTGGCTACCCATATATTAGTTCAGCCGGCATATAACCTGTTACTGCACTATGGGTAGTTCTATCATCCCATAACGCGAATGAAAGCATTTTAGGCCATTCTCTCATCTTCCCTCTGCAAGACTTTGCCAAAGCTTTGAGAATCGGTTGATGCTCTTTCACTCTTACCATTGCCTTCAGGATTGTAGGCTGATGTAAGAGATAGCTTGATTCCCAATTGAGCAAAGAAATGGCGAGCCTCATCGGCATCCAATTCTCCTCTATCAACAGTTACTTTGGCAACACAGCCATACCTGCAAAACACTTCTTCAAGTAAAAAACTACAAACAGCTTGAGTGGACTTTGTTGTCAAGGCTCTTCCTTCCACCTGATTTGTGAGATCTTCTCTAGCAAGCACTAGATATCTCATGTTCCAAATTCTTGTAGGCATGGTTACTAAATCAACAACCCATTTATAATGAATAGATAAAGGAAAGATAGGCTAAAGCCCATCTCTATGCTTAACCATAGAGTACATTTGATAAACATGACAAGTCTCAACAAAATGCTCAATGTCTTTATACATGTTTTGCCACCAAAATTTCTCTTTTATTTTGGCAAAAGTGCCCCATATGCCTCTATGGCCAGCCAATAGGCTTTCATGAAATTCTTGCATGACCTGTCTTTGAGTCTTCTTGTCTCCTAGGACACGAACAGCACTCCTCCTTTCTTCTTCGCATGTCTCCAAAGGTAGCCATCTTTGAGAAAGAAGCCATAAGCCTTTTTACTGATTCTCTTGAATTCTTCATTAGTCCAAACTTCCTTCTTTGTCATAGTGCTCAAGAATTGGCCAATTTTTAGCCAATCATCTGCATAATATTCTTCCTTAAAATGAGAACAAATTAAAACAAAACATTAAGCATGTTGTTTTTCAGCTGCCCACCTTCCTTCCATGGTTGTTTCTTCTTTCTTTGCTGTTGTAAATTTTGTTACAGCAGCAGTACTTGTTGTACTTGCCGTAATTAATGATGTACTTGCATTTATGATAGCTGTACCATCATTAAGAACAGTTGTACTTGCTGTTTTTAGATTTGAACCTGCAATTACAGCATCATTTTCAGCAAATATAGACTTTGTTTCTTTCTCATCCATCATCTCTTCTTCATCCTTATATCTGGCACACGAAAGCATGTCAGCAACTAGATTATCTCTTCCTGCAATATGTTTCAAATCAGGATTTAAGGATTTAATATAGGCTATCCATCTTAGCATAGCTATGTCAGGAGTGGAGTGTTGGCAATCATGCCCAAGAGTGGAAGACAATCTGTTTCAACTACTACATGTGCGCCCATGAAGTACTCCTGGTCATTTTTCAATGCAGTTACAACTCCCCAAAGTTCTCTTTTAATTTGAGCATACCTTCTTTGACGTTCATTAAGAACCTTCACTCCAAAGTGGATTGCATATCTGTTGCCCTCAAGATCATCTTGACCGACTGCCCAGCCTATCCCAATAGGACTTGTGTCTACCGTGAGTATGATAGGCTGTCCATTAGAGTAATCAACCCTCTTCAAGGTGGGAGCTGAAATCAGCAATTTCTTCAATTTTCGAACAGCTTGAGTATGCTCTTTTTCCCACATAAATCTTTGGCCTTTTCTTAACAATTGATAAAGATTTTCAGCAATATGAGCGAAGTGTGGGATCCAAATAAGATAGAAAACACACGCTCCAAGAAATCTTCTTACCTCTGAAACATTTGTGCATATTTACCGCATTTTGCTAATAGCATCAATCTTGATTGGAGAAGGCTTTCGGCCATATGGGCCACACATATGCCCAACCACAAGAACTTCTTCAACTCCAAAAACAGATTTAGCTCCTGAAAGAGTAAGATGAACTTCTTCCAGTTTAGACAAGATTTGAGCACAATCATTAATATGATCGAAAACAAACTTGCGGTATCCAAGCTCATTGAGCTCTTCATTCTTCTCATGAATTTCACATCCTTTGATCAGTACATCATCAAGGAAAGGAAGAGTTGGGGAATATAATCTCTCAATACTTTATGCATGGCATTCATCATGTGAGCCACTGAATTTGTAGCTCCTTGAGGTAGAGTACACATGCGGACTAAACCAAGAGGCGTCTTCATTGTGGTAATGTCTCGGCTCTCCAAAGCAAGCTGAAATTGATCATAGCCCGAATATAAATCACCCATGGAATAAATTGCTCTACCTGCAAAAGCCTTAGCAAATTCATCAACAATTGGCCATGAACCAACATTTCTAATAGTGACTTTATTGACAGGCTGTAAATCTTGAATGAATCGCAAAGATCCATTCTTCTTAGGCACGGTAAACCATCGATTAGAATACGGAGCTGAAGATGGCTCCAATATTCACGTCTTTATCTTCTCATTTAAAAGCTCCAGTAACTTAGGCAAATGAGCCCTTGTACCAGAATTGGTTTAAGATTCCAAGGGATGTGTGGGACCGTGAAAATCACCATTGGTGCCACAACACTTGGATCCACACAGCCAATTTCATGAGGCTGAAATGAAAAAGCTTTTCCATGTTTCTTTAATATTTTCATAAAGGCTTGCTTTTCAACTGGCAAGAGAAAAGAGTCTTCACCAATTTTTAGGCTCCTGTAAGCTTTAAGCTGTAAATTGGTGACCAATATCTTTGGGGTCACAAAGACTTGGCTGTTTGGATACCCTTTCAGCCAGTCCCTCAATTTTGGGAGGTAGTGGAGTTGCCATCGGCTTGACCTTCTTGTCAACTATCTTGTACTTCATTTCTATTATTACCTCATCCCTGTTTGGCTATCCAAAAGCTTCATGATCAGCAAATTCTTGAATTATGTCATAAATATCCAATATGCATACCTATATAGATTGATTTCCAGCTTGATTTTCTGCTTGAACAAGTGCATGTATTTTAGCCACTGTATCATTATAAATCAGCCCATAAAATAGTCCTGAAATTTCTTCTTTTTTAGCCAAAACATCAACTTGCTTTAGCTCCCATTCCACATGACATAAATGCTTTCTTTCAGCCCTATTCATGGCTGAAAACTGTTTATAACAGCCCACACTTTGGTCGTAAATACCTGCAAGTCAGCTTTTGGCATAGCCCCCCTTACATGTGGAGGCAAACTTTTATGACATGAAGCACTGCCATAGCCTCCACTTACAGCAGTGCAACCCGAAAACCCTTAAATTCTCGGGCATTAGGAGATACAGGATGATCTCTCAATCGATCTCTATTCTGGTGATGATTTATGCATACAGTCAAAAATTGGACAGCTTTGTCATTATCCTTACTTCTTATCCGAGCATATGATGAACCATCATCAAGGGCCTTTGTCTCCAAACAAGACTCAAAAATAAAAGGTTGACCAAGAATGATAGGATAGCTACAGGAATTTTGAACAAAGAAATGAAATTCATCATTTACATTATCAATAGTAACCCGTACATAAGGACATGCCGCATAGAGATCGCTAGAAGAATTATTGCATGCTTTCATGCGCCATCCCGGGTCCACACCTATGGGCCATCCGCCATTCTCATAGAGACTTCTTGACATGACGTTGATCTCCGAGCCATGGTCTATAAGGGCAATGCATGGAGTCTCTCTTTCTCCAATCTTGATAACTGTTTTGGTGGTCGCCCTTGCCCAATGTGTACGGGAGTAGTGACTACTTGGAATAAAATGAGCATCAATATCTTCTTGCATGTTGTGAAGACGAGCTTCTTTCTTATGCACGGGCTGCTCTTTGGATTGAGAAGACCCCACCATAACATTCTCTGCAATAGCTTCTTCAATTTCTGCTTCATAGATGTCTTCATCTTTGGCTTCTATGGCTGCAATCAATTCTTTGATTTCCTCCAATCGAATCCCTTGAGTATTCAGCTTCTCTTCATCCTGCAAATACACATGAAGTGCTTGCAAAAAAGCATGCACAGATTCTTCAGTTTCTTCACCAACATGTTGTCTTTTCCATTTAATTATATCAATTATTACATCATGAAATCCTCGTTTTGCAATTCCGAGAATTTCACCCAATGTAAATTCAATTTTGCTTCCAAGAATCCTTTCTTCTAGTCGCAGTCTCTATGTTAGACTGCAGCTTGTAGCCAAGATGTTTACCTTTTCTCTTTCCTTCCATCTTCTTTGCTTGTGGGGCATTTTCCATATCATGCTCTAGCGGTGCTAGTGGATTTTTAGCACCCTTTTGTTGATCTGGTTTACTTATTGTTACACGTTTGGTTGGCCCCAAAGAGGAGGGACCGGCAACATCTTCTTCTCTTTTCTTCTACCATAGCTTCTTGATTATTGATTTCAACCAACCGAGCGAAAGCTGAAAATGAATCAACCGGATCGGTCCATCCGGTTCTTCCTCGGATGCATTGACTGGCAGTAGTTAAATCATCTTTAGATGCCTTGCCTCACTCCATGCGATTTAAGGCCTGCATCCACACTTTAGATTTTGCATCAGCTTTACATGCTTTAACAATTTCATTATTTGGCTCAATTTGCAACCCATAGGTAGCTGCATCAATAGCTGCATAGGCTGTTCTTGTTGCCAAATCCTCTAGTCTTTTCTTCATACCACCGTTACCGAAATTTGGCTCAAGAGGAAGCCCAGTTTCGATCACATGAATTTTACCATCCTTCCAAAAGACTAATTTTTGCGCCTCAGCTTTAGGGAATGCACTGCACTCCCTCTTATCATGCTGTAGGCTATCACACCAGATACAGCGTCTATTAAAGCCTTCTTGTACGGGTCTTTGGGCAATTGTCCGTCCTCTTTCTTCCACTTTCACATCAAGCCTTTCCACCTTGGAATTAATCTCCGTTAGATTAAGATGGAGATCCCACATGCTCTTGATCAGCTCGTCCATAACATCCTTCTTTGGAGGTGGAGCAGCAGGATTTCTTGGTTGCTTGGCCATAGAGACAAGAGGTCGAGATATAGGAACAGGCTCTTTTATGGACTCAGATGGTGCAGAGGTAGACCCCCACCTTAGGCGCATCCGCTCTCTCCAAGCAATCATATTAACTGCTTCAGTGACATCACCCCAAGCAGTCTTCAATCCCGTCTCAGAGTCAAGATCTTCAAGCCGATCAGTTAGCTTCTCTTGAAGAAAAGGATCTGCAGCCTTCAGAAACAATTCAATCTTCTGGCTCTCCATACTCTACTAATCATTAGGATCTAGCTGAGCAAATTTTCTTTCAAATTCGCGGTGAAGAGCAATGGCAGTTAGTCCCTTATTGGGCCTTTCAACCCATTCAAAGAAGATTTTCTTCATCATGAGGCCAGAATCTTCAAGAAAGAATTCTTCTCAAAGAGCCTTCTTGAATGTAGACCATCTCGCATCTTTTTGAAAAAGACCATGAATCCGGTCCTGGAGGCCATGCACGGCCAAATGGGCAAAGTATCAGCTCCAAGCATGATGACGGACTCCAAAGAAGACCATCTTGTCAGTATAGAGGCGGATAAAAGAGGACACATTTTGCCCATTAAATTGCTTGAGCTCCTGCCCAACTGCTTCCAAAGCTTTAATGGCAGCGGCATCATTCCGCTCTTCATCTTGTCTCCACTATTGCTGCAATTGTTGTTGTTGGCTCTCTTGCATCACACGAACCAACTGCTGCAAGGCATCTCCTCCCGAACTTGATGATTCTCCCATTGTACTTTCTCTTCTGCATCCGACCTTCAAGTCGGATTCACCACCACTATTGTCGTGTTGGGGGGGTCGAAGGTCTACCACTGGGGTTTAGAGTAGAAGAGGAGTGAGGGATTCAAGGTTAGGAGAGGGAGAAAAGAATGGGGTTTGATAAGTCTTGGGTTTTAAAGATGATTCAGTTGGAGAAGAAGGCCTCAATCTTTTTCATATATTTAGCATACATGAATGGAATTAAAGACTTTGATTTGATTACATCAAATGCGTATGAGGTTAATAGACCAATACATATAGAGATTTTATCTCACATTTAATCCAAATACATATTTCAAATGCAAGCCCAAACGATTTCAATTTCATGAATGCTAATGAACAACAACTCCAAGATACAAGTATTTGAGTGGTAGACTCCATTACTTCCAAGACATAGACCAAAAACTCTTGAAATACACTGACAAAGCTTTTAATTCACTTCAGCCCTATTTTATAATAGTAATTTCCAGCCCATAAACAAGCTCAAAAAATGCACATAATCTCAAGAATAAGCCGCTCTAAGCAATCTCAAATGAAGCCCTGATGTTTAGAGGTCAATACCATCACTTGCAACCACATAGATCACTTGATTTCCCTTCAAGAAGACAAGAACAGTGGGCTGCCCTATTTATGACAAGTTGTAGCAGTCCAAAACAACCCCATACACCTCCAAAATCTCCCCTTTACTTGCCCCAAAGTCACTCAAGTACTTGGGCACAAGAGGGGCTTCAATGGACCATAAAAACGGTAAGAGAATGGAAGAAGACGTACATAAGAGCAGGCTGAATACTTTATCTCTATTTTCCCCTTTTATGGATTGTCATACCACTCATTTTCGTAATACCAAATGGATGGGCAAGAAAGACTCTCACCTTCTTTGTTTGTTTCTCCTCTCTTTCTTCAGTTTGCTCTGAGTTTGCATGCTTTGGAGCATGCACCATAGCCTTCAGCTCTCCCTCCATCTGCCACAGGTATGCAGGCCCAAAAATTGCACTGAAAAATGCAGGCTGCTCTTCTCTTTAGCTTCCACACAAAAGTTGACCATATAGATCACTTACAAGTCACACAAGTCCATTATTTCAGGTCCCATACAAACCAAGTGGACTTTTGGGCACTCTTCTTGATTTCCAAGCAAATACTCCTCATGAACCAATGTGACATAACCTGTAGACTGTCAACTACCTCCTGTTGATCAAGTTGAGGGTCCCCATAAACTTACATTTTGTCAATTTACATGATACAAACTGAAAATTGCATGTCAAGTTACAAAGGAACTTATGAGATTAAATGATATCTAAGTCAAATGTTGGGAAATAATGACTGAATTATGTATGAAAGTTTCTCATGTGAATCCTAATGAAGTTCTTCTGCAAACATAAGAACTCCATGATTTATATCATGAACAGAAAACTCTTTGACAACGGGGATATTATGGGACCTTTCCCAACCTCTCTTCATGGCAATCAATACATTTTAGTCACCGTAGATTTACTTAACCTGTTGGTGTTAAGCCATCGCCAATATCATAGCCACTACAGTTGCCCATGCTCTCTTACACAAGGTTATTTTCAGCCATGGTTGTCCCCAGCAAATTACTATCCGATTAGGGCCCCCAGTTCAAGAGTGAAGTATTCTAGATACTTTCTATGGTTTTGGGAATAGAGCAGCTCTTTACTTTACCATACCACCCTCAATAACACAAATTTTTGCTCATCAACATTTTTTAGGAGTCTCCTCATTGAAAGACCATATCAACATTTCAATCTATACCGCCAAACCTCAATTACATCAACAACATTCAATATCCCATACATAAACCTCCTAGCATAAGGTTGCATTTTCAATACCCAAATTTGATCTTTTTTTTCCTTTTTCATGCATTCAATAGTATTTTTGCCCACTCACGTCTCATTCCATTCAAAGATACAAACATGATGCATTCAAAATCTTTTGAGAGATGTATACCTTAAGGCATGAATATGAGGTTTTTAAAAAAAGAAACAGTAGCAACAATCCAGAAGTAAGTAAAAGGAAAAATGTTTTCTAGTGCAAACATCACTTCACTTGTCCTGATTATTCTTATCTTGATTGTTTTATTCGTTGGTTCTCTCTAATACCAAATGTAACGTGTCCAGTCCATGACACGTTTTAGTAGTCCATCGGGAGTCTGATATAAAAGATGCTGCTTGGCACTCCCACAGAATGTCACAGGGTTTGTCGAATAGCGAATCCTGAGTCTATTCCGCAACGAAGTGTATCAGCCAACCGTGTTAGGATCGACCTAAATCTTTCTAGGTTTTTAATGGTCATGTCATCCTACAACCTTCTAGTGTCGATCTTCAGATGATCTACTTTGCGCAGATCATCTAAACCAAGGTGGACTCATATCGCACTTGGTTCAAAGAGAATGGGAAACAAGAGGGATGCATCGCTCGACCTCTCTACCCGTAGTGTAAAGTCTCATTCTGGTCTCCTAAAATGACATAAGACAAGGTTTTGTCCTACGTTATCTAAGGTCAATATGTCATTGCAATTTGAATGTTGAGAAGCCTCTGAGCTCTCTGGACCACCCTAAGCCCCCTGCCAGGGTTTCGTCCACCCACTTCCCTTGATAGCTTGGTTTTCTACTTACCTAAGGGTACATTAATGGTAACACATACAAGCAGCTTCCTTAATTAACCTATTAGCCACATGTTCCTTTACATAATTTTATGCACTGACACGAAAACAGTTCAAGTAAATTCCTTGAAAAGTAAACTCCATATTAAATTTTCAACTAAGATACAAATCCTGTCCATAGGACGATTCCCACAATCTGTAGGGATGTGTATTGTTATCCTCCAAGTTTCCACCCTTGCACTAGTAATAGGGCCTTGAGAATCCATCTCGAGTCATGTAGACCGTTTGAGTAGGACCTGGAGGTAGGGAATTTACAACCAGAACCCCCCCTAGTATCCAAGTGTCTTCCTAAATTCAAACTAATCCACGGAGAGTCCTCTCATGGCAGGTTTGGTCCATATTCCTATCACGGTTATTTAGAACCCCCTTGGATAGGGTTGGCGGCTAGCTAGGGGTGGTTTGGCATGCCCCTCCAAGAATTTAACTTGATTCATTATACAAGTTTCTTATGAGAGCTTGGGTCAAACAATCCTTTCACGGACAATGCTCCTAAAATTATAAGCACAAACAATAATGGGGGTGAGTGCTCAGAACATCTGATAGGGTGTAGTTCCTTTTTGAATGCTTCGTTGGATTTTTATTGCCTTGGTGAGATTGTCCATGATGTGTTTGCATCGAATCCTTGGTGTTGTCATCCATACCTCTCGCGTGAAAGGGGTATTCGAGGTACAAGTCCTCTACTCCTGGTGGGTGAGTAATATATGCTTCTTCCTTGATTATTCTTGCAATAGGAATTGCAATTTGCCTTGAGTAGGCACTACCTTCCCCATCATTATTCCCACGAAGCCCTACCCAATATTTTGGCATTAGAGTTTTCATGTAAGTCAAATTAAGTCGTCCTAGATCACTCTAGACTCTATTCAAGGTCCCTCCTATTCTCATTATCTCACTCCTTTGATTTTCCTTGTAGAAATCATTATCAACTACCGAATGCATGATAAAAATAGCTCTACCATAGTTTGGATGACCACCACTATCATGGGGTTATATTTTACCACGATAGCAACCCTAGTTTACTATGAGTAGTCACATGTTTGTGGGCAACTATGTTCTCGCCAATAAGTGTGGAAGGAGAACTCAATAGTCTTCTGGGTTGACAGTGTTCCATTGTTTTGATAGTTGTGTCACAAATCTCCCTCTAAGGTTTATCTATTGATTGGGAATCCTTGGGGATAACCTAAGCGAGTTGACCTTCTTACTTGGATTAAGGGTTGTGAATTGTAGGAAAAGAATGAGGAGTTGGATGATAGGGGTTGCAAGATGTTTATTTTTGGACCACAATATTGATTGTGAGAAGATTTTGACTTGGTTAGAAGAAGTGCATCTTACTTATCTAGAAAAGCTTCAAAGATTTTGAAGCTTACTTGGAGTTACAAAGATTCAATTGAGCTTGAGGGGGAGTATTAAGATGGCAATCTCAACACGTTTGGACATTGATGATGGACCGATTGGTTAGATGGATCTGCACACCTATAGTTAGCACTTCGATGGTCATTATGATCCTCACATGGCCAATGAGTTATCACTTATTATATTTGGTTTGTGCACCTACCTACAAACTAGCATAGTTATAGCACCAGTCGATCAGTATAGCCAATTATGCACTTTTTCACTTAATAGGCGACTTTCCTTTATGTTATATCTTATCTATACAGTAACGTGTCCGGTCCTAGACACGTTTTTATAATCCATCAAGAGTCTGATCCAAAAGACGCTGCTTGGCACTCCCACAGAATGTCACAGGGTTTGTTGTCAAATAGTGAATCCCGATCTACTCTGCAACGAAGTGTATCGGCCAACCCTATTAGGATCGACCTGAATCTTTATGGGTTTCTAACAATCAAGTCATACTACAGCCTTCTAGCGTAATCTACTTTGCGCAAAGTATCTATACCGAGGCAGACTCATATCGCACTTGGTTCAAAGAGAATGGGAAACAAGTGAGATGCATCACTCGACCTCTCTACCCGTAAGGTAAAGTCCCATTCAGGGCCCCTCAATGATATGATCCAGGGTTCTACCCTACATTATCTATGATCAATATGTCATCGCAATTTGAGTGTTGAGAAGCCTCCCAACTTTTTGGGACCACCCTGCCATAGGACAAACCCATCAGGGGTTTTTTCCACCTACTTCTTTTGATAGCTTTAGTTTTCGACTTACCTAAGGGCACATTGGCAGCACATTCAAGCATCTTCCTTAATTAACCCGTTAGTCACATGTTCCTTTACGTAATTTATGCACTAACAATAAAATAGTTCAGGTGATTTTCTTGAAAAGTAAATTCTATATTAAAATTTCAACTGAGATACAAATCACATCCATAGAACGATTCATGCAATCCGTAAGGATGCGTATTATTATCCTCCAAGTTTTCGCCCTTGCACTAGTAATAGGGCGTCAAGAACCCATCTCGAGTCACGTAGACCATTTGAGTAGGACCCGAAGGCAAAGGATTTACAACCATAGCCCCCCATGGCATCCAAACATTCTCCTATGTTCAAACTAATCCATTGTTATTTAGAACGCCCTTGGATAGGGTTGGCGGGCCAGCTAGAGGCAATTTGGCATGCCCCTCCAGGAATTTAACATGATTCATTATACAAGTTTCTTATGAGAGCTTGGGTCAAACAATCCTTTCATAGTCAATGTTCCTAAAATTACAAGCACAAACAATAATGGGGGCGAATGCTCAGAACATCTGCTAAGGTGGATTTCCTTTTTGAACTCTTAGCATCCAATCTTCAAATATTTCTTCCCTTGGTGTGTCGCTTGTGATGGCCCTCTGTGGGGGTAGGGAATACCCTTGTTCTATCCCTCATTCTTATGCAATAAGAACGAGAATTTATGCAATTGGTCTTACATCCAATTAGCAACACCCGTTAGTTTTCGGTTGGTAAATTTTTCCCAAGATCTATAGCTCACGGGTTGCATTTTTGGCAAGACCTTATATTCAATCTAAGATCCTCAAGGACATTTGAGGGTGGCTCCACCCTCTTGAGATTCTATTAAAAAATTTTCAATTCCGATCCAACTTCTGTTAAGAGTTTCTTTCCTCTAGGGTTCCATGATGGAAATCTTTCACTCAATCCTCATGCGAGGGTGAGGGTAATCTAGTTCATTTTAATTAGCACTTATCCAATTGCAAGCTTTAGTTACGATATTTGACTAGTAGAGAGGGTCCTTCCCTTGACATTTGATGTGTCAATTTAAATGGTATCATGCCCAAAAAGTTTGTCTAGAGGCATTCTTGAATCTAGTAATGGCTAATGACAAGGTTTGATCTTCTCGCTAATGTTGATTTGACTAAAATTAACTCGACTTTGTAATGTTTTTTTATCTACCATGTGGTTGAATTCTTAGTTTATTACCATCTGTCCTAGCGAATTTTTCTTTTACAAGCCAGTTTTAGTACAAATTACAACAAAGGCCATGTCCTATGCACAGTATAATCAAAATTATATCTACGATATCGAGAAAAATCAAAATGCAAGTTTTAACACCCTTAAGAGCAAATGCTTTCCATGTAATGCATGTTCCTTCATGCTTAATATGGAGATGCAAGCTATCCCTTCTAAGCATGCCTTGAGATACCATCCCTTACAATAAATTAATTTTAGAATTCCTCTGAAGATGCATCTTACAACCAAAAGGTATTGGCACATACACCTAGGAGTGCAACTTTATGAGTCAAAGACAAAGATTTTTAACTATTTCCATGAGTTACTTAACACATATGTCTACTCTTGGTGTGCGGCTTTATGCAAGCATTGCTAGTTGTGTAATTTTATGAGTGAGAATGGCCTATGAATTGCAGGTAGCTCTTCTGTCAAAATAACTCTAATATCATGCACCAATTCATTCAATTCCATGCAATAAAACATGATCATTTCAATAGACCATTTCAATGCAAGGAAGTATGATCTTTCGTAAGTCGAATCTATTTCCTTTATCTACTATTTGCTACGTAGGAAAAATTATCGATAGCACCTGATTATTCAAGGATGAATTATCTACACTTGAACCTAACTCAGTTGGTGTTTGCGGGTTTTTCGTCTGCACGAGGCAATTTTTGCTTGGGAGCCATCCTGGGAGACCTTTCCTACTGGTGAGCATATCTATTATAACCATAATTGAATTGTATGCTCCTTGAACTATAGGTACCCAACAACAAAGTCCATGTTGATAAATTCCCACTTCATTTGAGGAATGGCAAGAGGTTGCAACTTCCCAGGCATCTTGACATGTTCTGCCTTAATGCGTTGGCAAGACAAACATTCCGTGACATATTTTAGTACATCTCCCTTCAATCTTTCCCAGTGATAGCTCTTTCTGACCATGTTGAGGGTCTTGACATATCCGTGATGACCTGACAAGGGGAAGTCATGTGCTTCCCAGAGTATTCTCTATTTGAGTTTCTTGCTTGAGGGAATGCATAATCTTGTCCTAAAATAGACAAGTCCCCCATTGATACAAAATTCTTGATACTTGATCTTAAGTCTGGGGTTTTGGTCCTTTTCCAAAATCTCATTTATCATCTTCAGATATTTTGGGTCATCGCTAGCTTCCTCCTTAGCTAATTCAAGGATAGGGTTACTAGGCATTGACACCATAGTTGCTAATGATTCCGTCATTGAAGGTTCCTCCATAATAAGAGAGTTGAGGAACATTTTGTGACTTAGGGCATCTGTGATGACCACATTCTCTTTACTAGGCCTGTACCTGATCTCAAAGTCATATTCTTGCAGAACCTCAATCCAATGTACTTGCCTCATATTGAGGCAAGCCTGGGTGAAGATCCATTTGAGGCTCTTGTGGTCCATGACCAAAGAGAACTTGTTGCCAAGCAAATAGTGTCGCCAAAGTTTGAGAGCATGAATAATTGCTAGCAGCTCAAGGGCATGAGTAGCATAACTCCTCTCATGGGTTTTTAGCTTCCTCGAAGAATATGCTATAGGATGACCTTCTTGCATTAGTACACAACCTAGTGCAAGTGAAAAGCATCTGTGATGACTTCAAATTCCTTGCTCAAGTCAGGGAGTTTCAAAATTGGTGCTGTGACTATGCTTGAGTTGACCAAAACTTCATTGTTCGGTGGATGTCCATACTATGGCAGCATGCTTTTTTAGAAGATTTGTGAGGGGTGCCGCAATTAAGGAATAGTCCTTAATGAAGACCCTGTACAATACTGTTAGGCCAAGAAAACTATGTACTTCTTTCACAGTGGTTGGTGGAGGCCACTCTTGGACATCAACCTTTGTAGGGTCTACCAAGATTCATTCTTCTGACACAACAAACCCAAGATATTCAATCTGTCTCTTGAGGAAGCCACACTTTTTCTTCTTAGCCTAGAGCTTGCAAACTTGGGGTTCATGATCCTCCTTTTCCTTGGAATAAACTTCAACATTTGGATGAGGACAGGGAGCAGGATGAGGGACCTCGATGGCCGATCTTACTTCATTGCCAAACACAAGAAGAAGAAGAGGTATTTCACTTCAACAAAGCATCAAAATGACTCTGTTCTCCCCTAAATTTCTTAATCCCACCATAACATATATAGACAACTCTACAAATCTGTCACTATTTGTGTCTCTATTTGCATCACAAAAATGGCACAAATAGCAAATGCTTTGTGACGCATATACCGACTCAAATAGTGAAACATGTAGTAAATTAGCAATCCAAATAGCGACGGTTACATAGAAAATAAATTGATATCAAGACAACAAGCTGCTTTGCCATCCCTAATACCACATGTGCTGAATGATATTTTGCAAATCAATTACATATTGAATATACAATCATCATCAACACAAGTGCAAAAAACTACATAAAACTATAAGACTGATAACTCATAAAATAGGTACAAGATTGATGATGATAACTCATAAAACTACATGCAACCATGAGAGGAGACTCCAAAACAAAGATGGAAATGTATCTATGAATATCGCAAAATGTGATTTTATACAAAGGATGAAAAATATATCTAAGGAATGCTACATGGAAGAGGCATATAAGGATCATAGGATCAAAAAAGAAAATGATGTTCGCTCCACAAATCCAAGCTCATGCTATAGCTCCTCACTGTCTGGAAGGTCATCCTAATGCAATGGAGCATCAAACGAAGTCTGCCAAATAAATAACCAAAAATTAGTCCAACATATATAATGCATCAGAAAAAACCTAATGACTGCAAACAAGAAAGAGGATTGATTTACTGAGTTATCGTGTGCATATAATCTATCAATAAGTGCAATGAGACCATGTCTCTCTACATATAGAGTCTCCAAACCTATAGGATCACGGTTTGTGATGGAGTGCTGCAAAGAATACATAATACCATTGTTAGAAATAAGGTTGTTAGTACAATTGATATTCTAAATAAAAAAGTGAGAAGAACCAAAAGAAAACTTAAAAGGTCCCTGAGATAAGTCCTATGGCTGCCACTTCCGAAATGATGGACAACCCCTATCTCCAATCATGCCCTTACTACCTCCCACTGCTGTTGCCATCACCCCGAAAATTTTGTGGCCTCCTCCCTAAGTCTCCATTAATCCTCTACAACCACTTGGGATTTGAAGCACAACTATTAATTTCCTTGCATGCATCTAATTGTCTATGTGACATGTATGCATGCATACACTCCATTATCCACCCAGTGGAAAACCTATCTGCCATTGTAGGTATTGAAAATTCCTCATGCATAGATGCCACTATATAGTCCTTGCTTCCCTTTGATATATTCCTCTAATGGTCCAAAAATATGTGCCAAAGCACTTGTTGGCACAACTCTCTCATGTGAGTCATCACCCTCCTCCCCTCATCATTCATGATCATAGCACATGTTTTCTCATCTATAAGGTATTTGTACCCTATTGGGGTATATCTAAGATGTGTCCTCTCCCACCTGCCACCCTCTTATGCATAACCAGGAGACCCTTATACATCTGGCATACTTGCAAGGGTTGTACCTCTCAAAATAGCACCCATAGGGGTGCCACTTGTGGACGGTTGAGCAAAACTTGAAGTCACGAGAGTAGATGTCCCTATAGGTGTGACAAACCCTAGAGATAATAAGTGGATCACACTGATGAGATGGAGACACTAAATCGGTGCCTCCGCAACATCCACCTGTAACCCACCCTCTCTGGAACCAATACGAGAACAAGGAGTAGCAACAGGCCATGGGCTCATAACATTTGCATCTCCACAGCATCTTTTGCAGAATTACTCTCTCCATTCATGGCCAGTCTAGAGCATCCACCCTGTCTACTAGAGATCAAAGCATCGGAGTGTGCTGAAGTAGACCTCATAGAATAGCATGGTGATGTTTGTGGTGACAAATCCTCATCCACCATATCTCTAAAGCGGGTCATCTAATCTGAATATATGCATGTGAAGATATCCTGCAACTCCTCATTAGTCATCCCTCGACTCATCATGCTCTCTAGGCATCGTCAAGGTAACTTACATAGACAAAAAATGCTATTAGTGTAATCAATATAAGGATTTAGGTAAAGCATGACAACATAACTCTACAAAAAAGGATGCTAATAAAAATGCATACACTAAAGTATTCTTAAAAGCAAATTATCAATTAATTGAGCAAGCAGACGCAAATACAACCCTGCCTATGGCTCCATGTCAAGCTCTTGGCAAAGCTTGATGTATACTAGAATATCTATACATAGGTCTCCACAGAAAGATGAGTCACTTCATTCTCGAAAAAATCCTAGCCTCATGTCTCTTCATCTACATTACCCATATCTATCTCCTCCACATGCTCCAAGCCCTCTTCATCCTCCACCCTCCACAACATCGACCCCTCTACTTGCATACTCTCCTCGACCCCTCTACTTATATACTCTCTTCGTCTACATTGAGGGCACATTTCTTTTATCATACACTCGCATGCTCTGAGGTGTTGATGGCACAAAATACCACCATCGATGTTACCAGGGATTTGGATAGAAGATTGCATATTCAATATTTGTAATATTTCCACACAATAGAAGTTAGTTGGTTAGTTTGAAAGTTAGTTAGTAAGATTACTAACTAAAGACTAACTATGGTAAAAACTAACTAACATTAATAACTAATAATTTTTATTTTATTAAAAATATTTTATTTAGAAAATTTGAGAGTCGTAAATCTTATATTTTTCTCGAATTGACAAGGACTGTAGCCACCCTTCACATAAGTTACAACGTGAACGAGACTTATGAGCTATATTAGTCACTAGTATTAATGTGTATAGTTTGGATGGTCCAAAAATATTAGATTTTGGGCAAAACTAGTATATTTTAGATCTTTTAGATATTATCCTAAAAAAAAGATATGGAGATTTCTACAACTGGATGTCATTTAAAAGAAAAGACAAGTGATGTTTTAGTTAGTTTTGGAGATTTTATCAAAAGAAAAAATAAAGAGAGGGATTTACGAAATTGTGCGCTCTGCGATCGCAGTCTCCAGACAGAAAACAATACTTCGAATAGAGAAAAGAAGGAGTGAACTGAGAGCTTTCTAAACAAGTGCCTTGGAGTTTTACCCCCTTTCGGAGCCAATGGAACCATCAGATTTATGATCTGAGCATCAAATCACTGATTTTTCCAAGATCCCCCTCCACAAAGAGCTCCACTTCTCAGCCACAAGCCCTCTTCTCTAATTCACTATAAATATGAGGTATGGGGAGGCACAATAGAGCATAAGGAGACCTCGAGAGGCTGCAAGAGAGAGGTAGAGAGAAGGATACCCCTCCAAGAGATTGTGAGAGAAAGCTTGAGAGAGAGAGAGGGAGAGAGAGAGAGATAGAGAGAGAGAGAAGAGTCACCCCGAGAGGCTGCGAGAGAGAGGTAGAGAGAAGGATACCCCTCCAAGAGATTGTGAGAGAGAGCTTGAGAGAGAGAGAGAGAGAGAGAAGAGTTACCTCGAGAGGCTACACAATTTCCTCTATCTCAATCCTCAACTTAGCCATATTCTCCTACACTTTCCCATCTCGAATGTATTCCACCTTCTTAATCTCTTGAGTCTACTTGCAAACATGGCCCCCAAGCGAAGAATGTCACGTGCGGATGGCAATCCCACAACCAGAAATGAAGCTTTGGGCAAAGGCATCACCGTCAATCCAATTGCGGTACCGGTCGTAAGTAATTTATTTCCAAATTGATAGATGCTTGTTTTGATTCTCGTATGAGATATGTTAGGCCCAAACTATGATGCACGAGTACAGATCATTTCATCTTACATATTCATAAGATGGAGCTTGCAAAGTGCATATATCAAGGAAAGTTAATTGCACCTAGTTGCATGTGGCTTATTTGTTGATAGAGCAATTACAATGAAGAATCGGTCAAGGGTTATGAATGGCATAATCATGACATTAAAAATTATGCATATATGTGTTAAGTAAATTTTACATAGAACCAAGGGGAAGAGCAGATATGCAATGGAAATGTTATTGCGACTATTCTTGCATTGTTTGGGAAGAATGCAATTGGTTTTGTTGGTTGATCGAGCAACATTCTAAATGCTTTTACATTCAACTGGTTGTTAGTTGTTGTTTGGATGATTATTCCAAGTGCTTGTTATTTATGGTAAATGCATGGCAAGGGTCTATGATGACAAGTCGCCATGGGAATAAAGGAATGTTTTCTTGGAAAATGATATTAGGGTTGAATGCCTTGTTTGTGCTTGATTCTTAAAGGATTTAATTAAGGAAGGATATTTTGCACGGGTGGATCACCTCCATGATCACACCATGGATTAACCCAAAGAGGTCACTGCTCGATTCATGGGCTGAAGGTTGAGTGGTGAAAAGGCCAACCACGGAAATGATGTTTCACTCTTAGACAGCTTACGGGTTAGTTGGAGCTCTAGACACCCCTTGCTAGGTCTAGAATGGAGTTGAAGACCTCCGTGACCCCCAACATCTGGGCATGTTGGGAGGTCCTATTCTAGATAAAGGATTGAATTTGTGGTGCCATGTGATTTGGACCAGTTACTCCTGCATGGCAAAAGGGATACTTCTGTTGTACAGAAGGAATACATAATTCTTCTGTATGGGCGGGAGACAAAGATTAACTTGAAGATAAGTTAAGGAACTTGTTTGTCAATAGATTGCTTTGCTCTGTTTTCGTGTCTGTGCTATAAGTTATGCGAACGAACCCTGTTCCCTAAAAGGCTTAATTAATGAAGCTGACTTTAAATGTCACATATAAATGTGGTAGGACCTAATTAGAAAACTAAAGCTATTAAGGAAACTAGGTGGGCAGAACCCCCGATGGGTCCGTCCTATGGTAGGGTGGTCTCAAAGAACTGGGAGGCTTCTCACAAGGTTTACCATCTTCGACCTTAGAATTTGTTAGGATAGAACCTCGATTCATGTCGTTTTAGGGGACTAGAATGGGACTATGCCCTACGGACAAAGAGGTTGAACGGCACATCCCTCTCGTTTCCCATTCTCTTTGAACCAAGTGCGGCATGGGTCTGCTTCGGCTTGGGTATCTCTGTGTAAAGTAGGATGGCCAGGATCCGACGACGCTAGAATGTTGTTAGGAGACCTTGGCCACTAGGAGCCCAAATTTTAGGTTGATCCTAATGGGTTTGGCCATGAACGTTCCGTTGCGAGGTGAATTCAGGAAACCCTATACGACAAAACTCGATACATTCCATGGGAGTGCCGAGCAACGATGCTTAGATTCATTTCTCAATAGACTGCTAAAAGCATGCCTGGACAGTCAATGGGCATGCACCTCACAATATCACATATAAGTGTCCCAAAGAGTGAACCAATATTTGTGACTATTTTATGTTATGAAAAAATTAACAAAAAAGGTCATCCACCTGTTCACAATGACCCAGCAAGACAAATGTGTCGTGCAAATCCTTCCATCTTTTCTCAAACCCTACCTCCAAAAATCTAGATGGACCTTGTCAAATGATCGCCCCAGCTTCTTCCAATACCACTTTAAACCACTATACATCGAATATGAACATGGATAAACTACAATAATCCACTGAGATAACACTTTTTGCAAGTTGCAAACATACTCCATCTCATCTACTATAGTATTCGAATCTGTGGCTAGCTATCGGCTCTCTTGCTCGAACCTTGCCATGACACCACAATCTGTTATGGAGCGCATTTTATTGATGCACTCAACTCAAAAATATACCCCGCATGACCTCACTATACTATAGATTTTGTACTATATACTGAAATATTTAGGTTAGTTATTGCACATAAAATTCAGATATGATAACAAAGAAAGCATGCAGTCACCTTCGAAATACGCCCCTTGAGAATTTCCTCTCCTCCGTAGAGACCTCTACCCCTTCGCACAAAGTTGCGATCAAATCTTCATGTAACCACCGTATAGATATAAACCACAGAATCTCCTCCATGCCCTTGGGATATCAAACCAATCGATGACATGTACTGCACCGTCAAAATTCTAATCATGCTTCCTCCACCTCTCTTCTGGACGGCCTACTCATACCTACCGAGCCACTTCTCCATGGATGCATGATGCAACATATAAAAAAATTTCACTTTCTCCTCCATGGCACTATCCATCCTTTTTTCTATCCCATTTCCGACCACCATATCTCCAGTCAATCTATCATCATCCTTTAGCGTCCATAGCATACTGTTTTCTAACTCCACCATCGGCAACCACTCTAAAATTTGCACTAATACCTCCAACACTAGCCAACATTTAGTCATGCTACCTTCTGGTCGAGCTCGTTGATCGCACAAAGTCCTTTAGGGTTTTCATGAAGTGCTTTAAGGAAAACATCCATTGTGTATGGACACGTCCCACAATCTCCACTTCATCCGTGACATATACTAGGAGGTGAGTTTGTATCTTGAGTATGCTCATGGGTGGGTACTTCTCAAAGAGACATACCATCTCCACCACTCCCCTCCTTGTGGATTCAATAGATGATATCTTGATCTCCTTATGTGAGATCCATTACACTAAATTTGATAACTTATAAATCACTTAGCGTAATTCTGGAGTGAGACACCGTGCAATTATGATCAATAGTACAAATTGCTAGAAATTTAAAGCATTACAAACAAATCAATACAAAATAGTAAAATACTAAGATTGCTAGCTATCAAGGTGGGGACAAACCTGGCATATCTTGTGCCAATCATCATGGAATTTCAGTCCTGATAGTTGGTCATCTTTAGAAAAAGGAGACCTAAAGGAATGGATTATACCCATTGTGGTGTGGATCATTAGAGCTCAACTGTGGCCAAAGTGCCTCTATGTTGCCTACCTCCTTCAAATCCATTTGTGTCCCTACAGTGTCTTTCTTTCCTATGATATGGTCCCATAATAAGCTACCCACATTCTTGATACTATGCATGGGATCCAACAAATGGTTGATCTGTAAGTGGGTCCAGCATGTCGCATTTCGCTTAGGTGTGACTCCTCATGGACCATTTTCAACTCGTACTAGCATTGGGCATTCATTCATGCTGGAGGTCGTCTAAGAAAACCTTCCCTCAGTTTATGAACCTTTGGCGAAAGTGACATGTCCTTGATATACCATCTTCTTCATGGCCTATGACCTTCAGGAGGCCCACACAATGGACATGCATGATATTCTGAGGTAACCAAACCTATCACAATATTCCTATCTAGTCAACACAAACTTAAATGAGCCATGTTAGATATTAACAAACCAGAACAGAAGTCCACTTACCTAAGCACTCCCCAAATCCTAGAAAGTCATGCATGGTCCACGTGGGAATGGCTTGTATATTGGTGGACCATTGACCATCATGCTTGCTCATGCCTTCCACAATGACTCCCTCCTCCCACAAAATCTTGAGCTCATCAACTAATAGACAAAGGTAGATGTATATGTTCTTGACTTTGTAGTGCCCAAGAATAAGCAAACTAAGGATCAAGTGTCCTTTCTTTGTTAAAATCCATGGCATGATGTTGTAGTTTACAAGGACTACAGGCTACACACTATAAAAAGTTGAGCGGAGACTGAATGGATTCACGCCATCCATAACAAGATCGAGCCAAAGATTCATTGGCTCTTCTGTGCAAAGCTTGGAAAGGTGGAGTCAATATGGCTCCATGTATGTAAATCTATTGATATTTGTTGGACTCCATCTGTAGAACTATTTTGTGCATGCCACATTGTCAAGTGCCATGCCTGAAGTATGAAACATGTGGCGTATACACCACCCCACTTTCTCTCTATTTCTCTCCCCACTCCTCTTTCTCTCTCTCTCTTTCTCTTTCCCTTTCTTTGTTGGCCTTCCTTCATCTCTCTTTACTTCTCTCTATCCCCTCTCTCTCTCATTGTTTCTCTCTCTACCTCTATCTCTCTATTCCTTTTCTCTCCCCCTCTCTCTATCTTTATCTATCCCCCCTCTCTATTTCTCTCCCCACCCCTCTTTCTCTCTCTCTTTCTCTTTCTTTGTTTGCCTCCCTTTATATCTCTTTGTTTACCTACCTCCATCTCTCTCTTCCCCTCTTTGTCGCTCTCTCCATCTTTCTATTTTTTATGAAGCCTCTTTGTTTCCCCTTTTTTATTTCTCTCCATCTATCTCTTGCTCCCTCTCCATTCTTCTCTCTATCTCTCTCTGCTTCCCTCCCCACTCTCACTCAATGCATATCGCTGCAAAAAAAATCAAATATAGAAAAACAAAGATATTGAAAGCCATGTCTCTCTACCTCTCTTTATCTCTCTCTCCCCCCTCTCCCTTTACTTTTCTCTATTTTCCTTTCTCTCATTCTTTCATTGTCTCCCTGTTTCTGTATCCCTCTCTCTTACTCTCTATTTCTCTTTTTCTCTCTCTTTCCATCTCTTTCTCCCTCTCTCTCTCTTCTCTTTTCACTCTTCTTCCTCTTTACCTCACCCTTCTTTTCTACCTCCTCCTTCTCTCTCCCTTCCTTCTCTCACCCTCTCTATTTCTCCCCCTCTTTATCTCTCTCTTTTCCTTTCTTTGTTTCCTCTCTCTTTGTTTCTCCCCCCTCTCTCCCTCATTTCTCTCACTCATCCTCCTCTCTTCCTCCCTTCATCTCTCATTTCTCTCTTCCTCTTTCTCTTTGTTTCCTTTCTCCCTTTTCTCTCCCTCTTTCTCTCTTCCTCTCCCTTTCTTCTTCTCCCTCCCTCCCTCCCTCCCTCTCTCTCTCTCTCTCTTTCAATGCATCTCTTTGCAAAGGGGAAAAAAAAGAAAAGAAGAAAACAAAAAAACAAAATCAGAAGAGGCAATGTACCTATCTCAAAGGCCCAAAGATCAAAACCTTTGTGCCTCCTCTTTGCATCTTTCCTCCCTTCTCCCTTGCACATTTCTCCTTTTTCTTCGCATATGTAGCGGTCGTAGACAATGGCGGTGATGAGCTCTCCCTATCTCTCTCTTCCTCTTCCTCTTCCTCTTCCTCTCCCTCTTCAAAGCTTTGTGCTCTCTTGCTCTCTCTTTCATTCTCTCTCACAAATGTTTTCGGTAAATACTATACTCGAATTTTTGGCACTTTTTTTTCTCAGAGCAGTGTTGCTATATGCATCACTATCTACGGTTGCTATAAGCGTTGCTAAAAGTGTCGCCTATCAACATCCCTAATGCATCACTGTTAGCGTCACAAATGAGCATTTGCGATGCTAATAGTGATAGTGCTATTTTACGTCACAAATGGCCATTGCCATCACCCCATTCCCTTGTAGTGTAAAGGTAGAAGCCGTTAAAAGGATGCTAGATGACATGTAGTAGTAGGTCAAGGCAATTCAACAATATATAAAAGTAGCACAGGATACAAACCTAAAGAGGATTTATCATGTCTTCAAAGAATACGATGTGATCTTCCTTAGGGTTCACCCCAAGAAGAGTTCTCTATCTCTTAGCAAATTCAAGAAGCTTAGTCCCAAATATTGTGGGCTATACAAAATCATGAAAATGCCTTAGAATGCATGCATACAAGCTATTCCCTACCTCCTCATCTAAGGATCCACAATGTATTCCACATAAGCTTGTTGAAATCTTATATTTCTAATCCTGAGCATATCCTTGACAATATGTAAGTTGTAATATCAACCCATGGGATCCTTGAAGTTCAACTAGAGAATATCCTAGAAATCAGGAAAAAACATTTGAGAAATCATACATCACAAGAATACCTAATCCAATTGAAGTAGAGGCAACTTCGATTCAAGAATCTATTCTCCAAAGAGAGTACCTTGAGTTTCTCTTGAGATGAGGACATCTCAATTTCTCTAAGGGAAGAAAATGTAATATACCCAATTTTCCTTGTCAAGTATATGTGATTCCATTTCATTTTTACCCTTGCTCACTTATCCATGAGTTGTACATTTGTTTTTTGGGAGAAATTGGTATTTTTTAAAATTCTCCAAAAGTCATTAATGGATTGAAATTTTTTTCTCAATATATGATAAATTTTAAATATATGTATTCAACTTTATTAACTTAAAGTTTTACTTTATTAATTAATTTAAAAATACACACACAAAAGAAAAAAAAATTAAGAGTCCCCTATTGTGCAGTATGTAGGCAATTGTAAATACCCTCTCCCCTTGCCCCCAAATAGAAAAAGATAAAATAAGAAATTTGCACTTAATTAATTAATATAATATCTTTTTCTAATCTTGATTTAAAAACAAAAAAATCCTCCTTATATAATAAAACAAAAAAGTTTCTCTTTGCTAAATCTCCATAAAAAGACGAACCCTTCTCCCCTAGAAACTATTTAAAGGAGGATCCTCCTTATCATTTTCAACTCACAACAATAGGGAGACTACTCTTGAGAGAGAGAGAGAGAGAGAGAGAGAGAGAGAGAGAGAGAGAGAGAGAGAGAGAGAGAGAGAGAGAGAGAGAGAGAGAGAGAGAGAGAGAGAGAGAGAGAGAGAGAGAGAGAGAGAGAGAGAGAGAGAGAGTGTGTGTGTGTGTGTGTGTGTGTGTGTGTGTGTGTGTGAATAAAACTAATCTTTGAGAGGCAAGGGAGTTCTATAAAAAAAAAGGAGTTAGTGATGGTTCACATGTCAACACCCTGCATAAATCCTTTCTTATCTATTGCTCTTTCCATCCATTATGGCTCCACTCAAATGTATTGATGTAGCGAGATCATTGATCAACTGTGATGCCGTGAATATGATCGTAAATATGACAGATATATACTTTTTTTTGTAAATAAATCGTGTTATTTAATTTTTATTCATAAGGACTCTCTTAAATAATAAATTAATGGGTATATTATTTCTTTCAAATTATACAACTCTTTAATTTAGAAATATAGTCAAAATAATATCAAACTTTTAAAAATTATTTTACTAAATTTAAAAATATAATTAATAATTTTAGAAATTATGATTAATTTTATAATAATTAAATTAGGCTTAAAATATTCTATTTGATCTAGATTAATAAATATAAAAGTGCATATGATTAGAAAATTTGTGAATATTATTAAAATTAATTTAAAAATAAATATTTTATATCTTATGTAAATAGTTATCAAAATATTTTTAAAACTATTATTAAATTTCTAAATAATTTTTTATTCAAGATATTTAGATAGTGAATAAAATAAAATAATATTTTTGCCAACACTTAAAGTGTATATCTCAAAAAATGATATTTTTATAGATAATATTATTTTTATTTTTTTCTTTCATATTTAGTAAAAAGATAAAATGTGCAAAATTCATTGTTTTGTAGTTCTTTTCAAAAAGAATTATCTTAATTCCTTGTTATTCTATAAAAGTGCATCTACGCAAATGGAATATTAAAGTACACCTTCACATACAAAAACAAGATATCAAAGCGTGTTCACATGCATGGTATGTTAGAGCATGTTCATGCAAACAAAGTTAACTTCACTTCTAAATTAGAATCGTAGCGATGAATTGAAAAATCATAGAAAATTTTCCATTAGATTATCCTAATTTATTGAAAATTCTAGTTAATCTTTCCTTTGAAAGGAATGATTGTTAGAAAGTTAGGATTGATTGAGATTGCATTAAATTATAAAAAATTATACTAATTATATCTATGGCTCGAGTCAAACAGGAATGAGGAATGATGCCATCCCTAGGGCCACCTCGAATACTCTTCACTCAAAGTATATATATATACTGCCTAAGGTAACCGACCACTGCTTATGTACACTTCATCTTCTGTGTGGGAAGGTTCTCCCTTATGGCAAGAGAACCAACGAGGATTTGGTCTAAGATTGTAGTCTCAATCCCTATCCTAAGATAGGGAAAAAAAAACTATACAAGCACCAAGTGGTTAAGCATTGGAAGGCCTAGGATGAACTAGGCAAGGGTGGCAACCCAATTTTTTGGGATTGGTTCACTTTTCGAATCATGTTGTATATATGAGAATAAATTTAAACAACTATGTTTTCAAAAAGTATTGCTTAGTGTCCATATTAAAAGATGTGCCAATGAACCCTATGCAATATTAATTAATGATGTTGTTTTTATGTGTAATCATAGTGTGGTAGCATGCTAGTTTAAATCACTAAAATATGCCATCATTTATGGGAACTAGGTGGATGGTCTGCTGGATGAAAAAAATCCTATAATTGGGTGGACCCACTTAGTAAAATGGCTTTTCCCAAATTTTAGGAAAGAGCCAAAAAGTGTGACTTTTCCTAGGGTCTGGAGCCACCGTTTTACGAGGTTGGTGTGAGACTATGCCTCATGGGTAAAGGGGTCGATGCTCAACTCCCCTCATTTCTCACTTTCATGAAACCAAACTTCTTGTATCCTCAAGAAGTTGTTGCGGCCTTTTCTTCACGATTCTTCTTTGGTTATTCATCTTTCATTGGTAAGGATAATAAATGAATCTTCAATAACTACTTTTGAGGCCACTAAGGCTTTGAAGGCCTTGAACTCATCTTTAACAAAATCTATGTTTGCCAAAATGACTTTCTTTATATTGAATGGAGCATTGACAATCCCTCTAGTATTATTAAAGCATGTACTATGCTCAAACTTATGAAGAAAATTGAATAGCTTCTCAGCTAGAGTTTCATCTACAACAAAAAGTTTTTCTCCCATGTGGATGCCCTCCATGTCTTGATCTTCAAGCTTTGCCATAGTTAGAGTGCGCTTATCTTCTGCTCCAGCACTTGCTATGGTTAAGTTATCCTCCCCAATAGTATTAATTGGCTTCTCCCCTTCAAAAATTTGGACTTTAGAATCAACTACTATCTCTTTATTGTCAATATTAGCGAACTCTGCAAAAGCAAGTATGCTCTCCTACTTGTCCTTCATTTGCACTAAAAGAAGATAGTGTGAATTATCTACTGATATATTACTGAAAGTATGGAGAAACCAACACGAACCTTGTGACATGCAAACTAGTACTCTAAAATAACTAGAATGCCTTATGTGAATTGTAAGGTCCATTTACAAAACATTACAATATTAATGTTCAAATTCACTTTGTTCTAGTTTTGGACAACTAAAAGAGCTTAGTATAATGAAAGAGATGAACAAAGTTAATGGAAAATTGTAGACAAGAGACAATGAGGTAAAGACTAGGATGGATATCAATGCATTTGAAAATCGATGGGCTCAGCTGAATAAGAAATAAAAAAGTACTTAAGTGTGCCAAGAAACATAAGAAAAATTAACAATACAAACCAATTGGATATCTAGAAGCGATGACAAAGAATGGGATGCTACAACATGCAAAAGGGGCTTTGAACAATGGTAAAAGCCCAGGGAGTCCACCTTATACAACATGTAAGATACCACGTGAGTTCAAAGAAAATGATATTTTATTTAGTAAAAATTACAGGATTATATTTGCAAAATGGATTTTTTAATTATAATTTGAAAAAAACTCATAAGTTTAGTAAAGTAAAAGGGATCATTTTATAGCCTTATAGCATGTAAAAAATGAGTATTTCTTAATATCCTTTGAATGCACATTATATAGATGATTTTTTATAGGTGTACCCCCAGGGGTAGAAGTCCCCTCTTGTGCAAGGGTGGGGACATGAAAATACAATATTATATATTAGTTGTGGTTACAAGGCATGAAATGCTCAATTGTGGTGCACTATGAATGTTGGTGGCAATGCTGCAAAAGGGATGAGCACTCCTTTCAAGGACACCACAACTTGTACAATTGCATCAATGGCAAACTTGGCATGTAGTACTTGTCACCTATTACTTGATCTTTCACTCTCCTTCAACCCTAAATCTTTCTTCACAACTCTAGCTATGGCTGAAAATGGACAACATAAAGATTTTAACAAATTCTTGAAGTTTTGAGTCAATCTTGGTGCCTTTTAACTTCAAGAAGTGAAGGCAAGCATCTACAACCGACACTAGGTAAACATTGGAGCTTCCAAGCAAGATTGAAGCATTTTCCTCATCTCTCAAATTGGGGCAAAATAGGGCAGCCATCAATCTTCATTACATTTTTCTTCCTTGAGACTTCAATTCATGGGGTTTATATTGTCTACAACCCCATAAAGGTTTAATTGAAGCTATTTCATCAAGATTGGGCTTACATTGAAGTATTTATTCAAGATTGAAGGCATTTTCAACCTCTTGAACATGGCAATGTCTGAAAATTCTTAGAATCCTTGATTATATCAAGAATTTACACTCTTCAAAGCTCAAAGGATCTTCTCCAACAAAACATTGTAGACTTCTATCAAAGAATTGGATTCTCTTGATGCATTGGAGTAATCTTACTGATCGGGAGCTGAAAATTACATGGGAGCAATCATATTAGACAAAGCTTTCTTAAAGCCAATCGTATGATCTTCAATCTTGATCCATGGATGGTGATTTATGCTGAATATTGATTGGTTGGGGTCCATCTACTACTCTTCATCAACATTAAAGAGGTAATTCAATTGCTTTCAAATGAATCTCTTTTTTCATTCAATTATTGAACCTGTCCTATTGTTGATAAAGAGAAATTGAGTGTAATAGATCCTCTTAATCCCCATTGAAGGGTATGTAGAATTCAACCTCTAGGACTGATTATGATTGCTTGATGAACTATCTTTTCTACCCACTCAAATGTTGATGCCAAATTGAATGTATAAATGCTACTCACTACCTACTTAACTTGGATTTTTATTGGATGATTGAACATTGATGCTATAAAACTGAAATAATGATAAAAATGGTAAGTGAAAATATTGTAAAAGTGGTAAATCACTACAAAAGGGTAATGCCCTATCCATAGCCTTTTCAATTCATTCATTTTTCAATACCCACTTGCATTTCATTGAAGAATTTAAAGGCTTTTTCGGTCAATGCATAGCATCCTTATTTGATTAGCCATTAGAATGTACTTTCCATGTTGATTCCTACAAGGAAAAGCGGATGCCAAGTGAGTCAGGAAGACAAAAGAGAGGTGACCCTCCCTTCTTGATTATGACCCTGAAGAGGTCCACAACCCGCTTGAGAAGGAACTTTACACACCCCTCAAGTCTCTAAGCCCATGCAATTTTCAAATTTTGGTGTAGGTACATTCCCCATTATTAGAGTTTGGTAGTAGCACTGCAATGATCAGCCCTATTCAGGGTACCACAAGTGGTTAAAGGTTACATTGGAACAAAATTAGAAGAGGTGCAAGGCATCTCCTATTCTCAAGATACCTACAAGTGGTGGTCACAGTTTTACAAGTCTTTTATAGCATGTACCTACCAATCTATAGGTTATCCTTGAGCCCCACAGGTGCCCCATAACCCTCATCAGGTTGCTACAAAGGTTTACAAGGGTTTCTTCCACTCAGGGCACTCCAACAAGGTCAAACAAGGTACTTATAAGTGGTGGACAAGGTGTAGAAAATTTCTATTCAAAACTAAAGATTCAATTACAAAAGATTATGTTGATTCTAAGCTTTGATTTGAATCAAAAATTTAGTCAATCCAATATCATGAGCTCAAGTTATTGTTGATTTATTGACACTAGGTACATTGAGACAACACCCAAACAGCATACATGGGGACACTGTTTGTCATTTTCTACCCAAAGTCTCCAACCCAAGTTGATATCTTTTGAAATCTAGTATATCTCCATATAATATTCTTCCCATAGAGCTATTAATCATTGGGATTGGTGCTATATTCTTAGAGAAACAGGGGATTTATTGACAAATTGTCTACTACTATAGCATTATCTACTTCTAATGGCGAGGAATAAAAAGAAAGACCCCATTTACTGAAGCATTGAATGATAGTGTCAGAAAATTTTAAGAGAATCAAAATTATAGAAATGAATCCCATAATTTTGAGCAAATAAATGAAGATTTAAGCATTGGGTTTGCTTACAATATACACCGAGAAAGGGATGATACACATGAAGTACATGCAACGAGTGACTACCTTTTATTGTCAAAAGAGTTGGAACATGTAAATGAAGGAATTTCTAAGGATTTGAAGACTTTGAATGAAGGCTTAATAAATATAAATCAAGGTTTTTTGCAAGGAATTAGCACAAGTAAACAATGATATCTTTGATTTGCAATAAAGCAACAAATCTTTATTCCAAGAACTCATTTCAACCATAAAGGAAATTGGGAGCAAGCCATAAAGGGAACCTCAAACTATTGAAGATCCACATGCAACCCATCTTGTTGGCAATCCTTCCCATCCAAACATAGAATAACCATCACCCTTCACAAATCCATGGCATTCATACCACAAGGCCTTAGTTTAGCAACCCAAAAGATATGAAGGGGAACAAGACAAAAATCTATGGGATGATTATTATAATGGATGCGACCCCTTCTACAAGTCTTTTTACCATCAGCCCTCAAATGTACAAAAGGGAAATGCAATCAACAATCAAGTTCATGAAGGTGGAAGATATGATGAGAGAAGTTCAACCCAAACAAAGAGCATGTTTCAAATGGTCAACTCTCATCTCATGGTTTTGGGCCACTTACTTTTAGGCAAAACTCTTGGAACAAAGATTCATGGAAGCAACATTCTTATGGCAGCCATCTTACAATGAAAAGGAGTATCAAGAAAAGATCAATATCTCTAATTTCAAAGGGGATAAGGCTTCACCTTTGGAGTGGGACGAATGGATTAATAAGCTTGAATTGTACTTCACCCTTTATCCTAGAAGTGAAAAAGCCAAGATTTATTTTACGGCTCTTCATCTTGAAGGCTATGCCCATACTTGGTGGAGTTACATCATGCACAAGATTGGGCAAAACTTTCTCACTTGGGAGGAGTTCAAGCAAGCAATGATTGATGTTTTTGTTTCCCCTTTGGAAATAGAAAGGCTCCAAAGAAGATGGTATGCATGTGCTCAAAGAGGAATGTCTATTAGAGACTACTCCAACACCTACTTGGATCTCTCTGTGTATGTTGAAGGCATTTCAAATTTTGTTAAGCTGAATAAATACATTTTTGGTCTTGGTCTTTGCCCTATCATCTGAGGTAAGAGCTCAACAACCAAAAACTTTACATGAGGCCATACAATTGACTAAAAGATTTTCCTTGAAGTACAAGAGAGATGCAATAAATTTCTAGAAAAGGAATGTGGGTAATAATTTTTCCAACGAGCCAACAAAATATAGGCAAGTTTTCAACCAATTAAGAGACACAATAAAGCAAGAAAACAGGGGTTATAACAGTCAAAATAGTTATAATAGCAAAGTGCCAATTTTTCCCACTATTTATGCCTCTAAACAGGGTGGAAATTATGCACAAAAACAGGGAAAAAAAATTTAAAATGTGGCTAAGATAAGATGTAATTTTTCTAGGGCTAAAAATGCTCCTAAACTGTCCCAAAATAGTTCTAACAGCAACTTCCTCCCTCATGAGACAAGCTTGGAGAAATGCATGCCAAAGGATTATGTTTCAAATGTGGGGAGAAGTGGTCACAAGATCATAAGCTAAAGTGCAAAGCCAAGAATTCAAAAATCAATATGGTGATCGCTCAAGATATTGAAGTTGAAGAAGAAGAGGAACATGAGGGAAATCTATTCCATGTTGATGCTTACCCAATGGTTGATGAAGTTCATGAAGAAGAGGATGCCAATAATGAAGGATTCTATGATCCCATGGATGGATTTCCATTTGATTTGGGTGGCACTCATGATCCTCATGCTTCCTTGTATAATATTTCACATGATGCATGGATCGGATGCAAAGGAAAAAGTACACTTATACTCAAAGGTATCATTAATGGCAAGAATGCATGTATTTTAGTAGATACGGGTAGCACACATAGCTTCATCAACACCAAATCTTTGAATGGGCTGAAGTTACTACCCATTGATATGGAATCCTCCTTGCGGATACAAGTTGCCAATTGTGCATATAAGTCTAGTAAAGAAGTGTGTCCATGTACTTCAATTGAACTATTGCCCTCTTGCACAATACAAGTGGACTAAATCACTCTGGATGTGGGGCCTATTGACATTGTTATTGGATGTAATTGGCTGAAGACACTTGGCAAATTTACTCTAGATTTGAAGCAATTGCAAATGGAATTTAATTGGCAAGGACAACACATAGAATTGAAAGGCATAGACCACAAATATATAGAACTCATCCCCATGAAGAAATTGTAAAAAGAAATCAATGCCAAGTCATGCATCTTCACTCTTTTGCTTGCGAAAGTAGATGAAGAACCATCACCAAATCAGCCATCTTCTTCTACAAAGAAAAAGGATCCAAGATTGGAAGAGCTATTGGAGAAATACAAGGATTTATTTTAGCCACCATCATCTTTACCTCCAAAGCGAGAGGTTGACCATCCTATTGATTTGTTGCCCAACATAAAGCCCATCAACAAACCTCAGTATCGTTTGTCCAAGTTTAGAGGGAAGAAGTGGAGTGACAAGTCAAAGAATTACTATAAATGGGTTTAATTCAGCAAAGCCAATCACCATTTCCCCCTTCGTGCTCTTAGTCAAGAACAAGGATGGATCATTTCGCATGTGCATTGTTGTCAAGACTTAAACAAGTCAATGGTCTCAAGAATAGATATCCTATTCCCCAAACTTGATGATCTTTTGGATGAGCTTAAGAAGCAAAGGTCTTCACCAAAATAGATCTTCGATCGGGTTATCATCAAATTTGAATGAAGGAAGGAGATGAGTTCAAAATAGCTTTTAGGACTAAAATAGGGTTATACCACTTCTTGTTATGCCATTTGGGCTTTCCAATACACCCACTACTTTTCAAGCCCTCATGAATAAAATATTGCAGCCCTTCTTGTTCAAAACAGTCCTTGTTTTCTTTGATGATATTCTCATCTATAGCAAATCCAAGGATGAGCATTTGAAGCATATATGAGAGGTCTTTGACACATTACAAAGACATGCTCTCTTTGCCAAGATGACAAAGTGTTCTTTCATGGAAGATGAAGTTCAATACTTAGGTCATGTTGTGGGAGAGCAAGGCATTGGAGTGGATCCCAACAAGGTGAAATGTGTTAAAGAATGGCCTACTCCTACGAACGCAACCTCTTTGAGAGGATTCCTTGGGTTATCATCCTTCTATAAGAGGTTCATCAAGAATTATGCTCATGTGTAGTGGCTCCATTGACAAATAGACTTAAAAAGGAGGCTTTCTTTTGGGACTCCATCGCTGATCAAAGTTTCAATGAGCTGAAATCTCTTTTAATTTCAGCACCTATCCTTATATGCCTAGATTTCTCTAAGGAGTTTATCATATGTGTGGATGCTAGTGGAAGCGGAATTGGGACTCTTTTATGTCAAGACCATGGAGTCATAGCTTATGAAAGCCAGAAGCTTGACAACAAGGAGCATCAATTACATGTTTATTATGAGCAAGATATGTTGGCAATATTGCATGCTATTAAAAAGTGGCATCATTACTTATATGGCAACCATTTCAAGGTCTCATGCCTAGCCACCTTGGCTATGGTTTCTTGGCATTTTAGTATATTTCTCTGTATTTTCAATTTAATGGTTTCCTATGGGAATTAGATTATTTACATTAAAGGCGAATGTGTCCCTAGTGAGAAGAGAACAAGAAAAAAGTAACAAAGTACAAGTGTACATAAAGTACAACAGGATGAGAAAAGACTTCATCTCATCCAATGCCCATCGATTTCCTAAGAAAGGCAAAATGCTCCATAAAAACTTTTGGTGAGCAGATATGCAAGGATTTGGTGAGTTGAGATCTTGACAAACACAATTGACTTTTCATCAATAATCTCGCAGATAAAGTGGTAATGCACCTCAATGTGCTTTATTTTCACATGGAATACCAGAAATTAAATAGCACTTATAAAATCTGAATGCAGTGTAGGGACCACATTAGTAATATCAAGGTCGGCGATCTAACCAGAGAGCCTTGTTGTAAGCCTTAATGGGCTGCAACATACTCTACCTCTATGGTGGAGAGGGCTATGCATTTCTGCAACATGGATATCCAAGAAACAGTACCACCCTCAAAGCCCTTAGGTTGCTGCATATAAATCTCATCATGCAAGTCCCCATGTAGAAAAGCTCTCTTTACATCCGTCTAGTAAAGGTCTAGATCTAGCTGAGCAACCAATGCTAGTATCAAGCAAAGGGTTTTCATTTTGACCACATGAGAAAAGACTGTGCAATTGTCCTTCTTCATCTTGGCCTTATTTGAAGTCTGGCCCATATTCACTTTGTGGTTTCGTTGGAGCTACCATAGGTGGTAGAGCTGGTTGTTTTGGCTCTCTAAACCCTAACTCCTCCAGCTCCTTCCCAACCTGCCTCAAGTATTGTCATTGTTGCTCCATGCTTAGGCTCGTACTCTCTTTCAATATTCTTTCATGAAGGCCATATCTGAGGGCTCATCTTGTAAGTTGTTCTAGCTTTCTCCTTAGCCCTTCCATGGTATCTTCACCTTTAGCTTGAGGCACATGTAGTAGGACTATGTTTAGGAAGGCCTTCTGTTGGACCACAAAACTTGCTCTATTGCTTCTGCCCTTGCTTTTGCCATGATTCTCCTACTTTTTGCTAGGCCAAGGCACTCAACTAGGTCCCTAACTCTTCCAAGGTTCCTCTCTTCCCAAGCCTCTGCCTTCTCCTCTATCTTGCCTTGACTCAATTCCAACTCTTGTGATAGTGTTATCATCACTTCTTCTTGTTCTTTCCATATTGACAACATTTTTTCATTGTCTTGTCTATGGCGATTCAGCTCTTCTTGTAGCCTTTCCTACTCTTCAAGAGTCTTGAGGAGTTGATTCTCCACCTCTAGCAGCTTATTAATTGACTCCTTGTCCTTCTAGGTCTTAATATCTTGTAGCTCCTTGTAACATGCCCGCCTATCGACTGTTGTCCAAGCATGTTTTAGCGGTCCATCGAGAAACAAATCTAAGTGTCACCACTCGGCACTCATAGGGAATGTTTCGGGGTTTGTTGCCTAGGGTTTCCCGAGTCTGCCTCGCAATGGAACATTCACAGCCGAACCCTCTAGGATCAACCTGAAATCTGGGTTCCTAAGGCCAAGGTCTCCTAACAACATTCTAGCATCAGGTTTTGGACATCCTACTTTACACAGAGATACCCAATCCAAAGTAGATCCATACCGCACTTGGTTCAAAAAGAATGGGAAACGAGAGGGATGCGCCGGTCAACCTCTCTGCCCATAGGGCGTAGTCCCATTCCGATCCCCTAAAACGACATGAATCGGGTTCTAACTTAACAATACCTAAAGTCAAACGGCGATAAATCCTTATGAGAAGCCTCCCAGTTCTCTGGGACCACCCTACCATAGGACAGACCCATCAGAGATTCCGTCCACCCGCTTCCCTCAATAGGCATTCTTTAGTTATCTAATTAGGTCCTATCACATTTACGTGTGACATTTAAAGTTAGCTTCCTTAATTAGGCCTTTTAGGAACAGGGTTTGTTCGCGTAACTTATAGTACAAACACGAAAACAGTGCAAGCAATCCTTTTGACAAACAAGTTCCTTAACTTATTTTCCACTTAATCTTTGTATCCTGCCCATACAAGAGAATCATGTATCCCTTCTGTCCAACAGAAGTACCTGGTCCAAATCACATGGCACCATAATTTCTATCAAGTATCTAGAATAGGATCTTCCAACTCCCTAGATATTGGGCTCACGATAGTCTTCGACTCCACGTTTCAGACTCGACAAGGGATGTCCAAAGCTCCACTGACCCCAAGCGACCTGTGAGTGAGACACACTTTCCATAGTTGGCCTTTTTACCACTCGACCTTTGGCCCATGAATCGAGCAGTGCCCTCTCAAGTTGAAACGTGGCGTGACCTTGGACATGATCCACCCGCGCAAAATATCCTTCCTTAATTAATCCAATTAAGAACCAAGCACAATCAAGGCAATCGGCGTCGGCCTAATGTCATCTTCTAAGTAGAACATTCCTTTATTCCCATGGCAACTTGTCATTACAGACCCCTGCCATGCTTTTACCATCAAACACAAGCACTTGGAATAATCATCCAATTCACATCCCACAATCAGTTTAATGCAAAAGCATTTAGGATGTTATCTAATCAATCCACAAAACAATGGTATCCTTTTCCAAACATCACAGGAATAGTCAAATAGCCTTCCATCGCTTGTTTACTCTCCCCCTTGGGATCTAAGTGATTCCATGCAAAAATTACTTAACACTTCCTCCATTCAACAGCTAGGACATTTCTCAAGACATGAGTTCTAATAATCCCTTACTTTGATTGATAATCGAACCTTCTTCCTAACGAGTACAAAAGCATCGGTCTTTCCTTTGACTTAGGATTTCCTAACCCTTGATCCTTCGCTTGTCCTAGAGTTATTGTTGCATCTAACCCAACCCCAAACAGGATTGATAAACATAGTCACTATCGACGAATCTCAAGGCATCATAGTCTTAAACCCAGTGATTGTTGTTTGTACTAGCTGTGCATGACTTCACGATTCCAATGAAGTAATAGTTCCAGATATTAGCAAGTCTTTAATAGAAGATCAATTTGTGTACCATCGATGCATGTTTCATATTGTCTTTCCCATGCATGTATCGTCTACGTGCATAACTCTTAAGTAACCTTATATGTTCTTTTATGCTACATATGACTTTATCGCGTAGCATGGGGATGCAAAGTATTTGAGTACATGGGTTTGTATGAACCTCAATGCACCATAAACATAGATCTATGCAAGGTCATCTATGGTTGTGGAAGGAATTTGCCTATGATTCCTTATTAGTTAACTAACGAAAAATAAATTCAAGATACTTGTTAAAATGAACTCACATGCATGCCAAAGCGATATACCCTCTGTCTTCATGAATAGCAGAGATGGCAATTAGTACTTGGACATCCGGATATGAATTATCCATACCCAAGGTTGTATTCATATTTGCGGAAATGCCCTGGCAAATGGCTCCATTCTTGGGTGCCATGGTGCATGTCTCCCTTTGTTTGGGGGGCATACTTTGGCTTATGTATCTCCCCCTTTCTGTGTCTCTCGTTGGAGAGATGATGTACTAAGGTGACTTCCCTTGATTGCGATGGGGGCTCAATTTGCAAGGAAAGGGAATAAATTGCAGGAAAGAGACGGAGTGTGTGGCCACCCTCTTTGGAGGGGAAGGGAAAGACTCTCTCTCTCTCTCTCTCTCTCTCTCTCTCTCTCTCTCTCTTCTTCTTCTTCTTCTCCTTCCTCCTTTCTCTCTCTCTCTCTCTCTCTCTCTCTCTCTCTCTCTCTTCTTCTTCTTCTTCTCCTTCCTCCTCTCTCTCTCTCTCTCTCTCTCTCTCTCTCTCTCTCTCTCTCCCTCTTCTTCTTCTTCCCTTTTTCTTCTCCTCCTCTTCTTCTCTCCTCTCTCTCTCTCCCTCTCTCTTACTCTTCTTCTCCCTCTCTTCTTCTTCTTCTCCTCCTCCTCCTCTCCTCTCTCTCTCTCCCTCTCTCTCCCTCTCTTCTTCTTCTTCTTCTTCTCCTCCTCTTCTTCTCCTCTCCCTCCACCTGGGCGGCCAGTGTGATGGTTGCCGCCATGCAGTCTACCCTTCCTCCCTCATTATGATCGACTTCTTCCTCCACCCACATCGTCACATTCGGCCTCCACATTTTCTGCGGCTCCTCCTCCCTTGTCGACATCGCCCTTCCCCCCGGCCTTCGTGTCATCCTCCTTCACCCCCGCCATCTATTCAATGGCGGATGGGGGGGGGGATAATTTTTTTAAAATTTTGCATTATCCTAAATAAAGGGGGGGTTTATGCGGAGAAGGGCAAAACGTTATACTCCTTCAATAGTTGTTATTTTTGTCTCCTCTCCTTTTGGAATTCTGAATGGGCATGTGCTTTTACCCTCTTCAGCTCCTTAGTGACCTTCTTTTCTTTAATTGTTTGAATTGCTCCTCCATATTCCTTTGCCCTTATATGAGGCTTGAGAAGTATGTTTCTAGCTCCATTTTGCCCTCTATCTTTTCCACTTGTAGCCCTTTTGCACTTGCTTCTTCCTTCTCTACCTCCATTTTCTTCCTTGCTTCTAATTCCTCCTTTAGGACGTTCACCTGCCTCTGATAGATGGTTATCTACTTTGTCTTCTAGTTGATAGGCAGCAAACGCGTCCTTTTCCTTCTCCAATTTTGCCATGGTAGCCTTCATGTCTTCCTTCATCTTTTCAAGTTGGCCTAGGAGCTCCTACATGTATTCATTGTAGGTGGTCACTGCCAGCATGGCCAATGGCATGGATATCATGGATACTTCGACCTTGAACTTCTTTGGATCCTTTCTAGATTTTTCATCCACGGCAATAGGTCTCTTTGTCTATATTATTGGAGCTCCTTCACTAGGTGCTGGTCCAATGTGCTACACCATGTTGACTAGGTATTGCACCCAAGCCATCATGTTGCTTTGGTCCACAATGGCATCCATGGTTTCTTGGGTGGTAGTAGCGGTGGTGACCAAGACATGTAGAGGCGGTTCCAATGGGGCCTTCCCTTTACCTTTCACCATGGGTCCTCTAGTCGTTCTGCTGTTGTGGAGCTGGTCCAAGGTGCCTCATCTATGTTCCTTTTGGCAAGCTCTTCCGCGTAGGAGGGTTGTTTGACCAACAGCCTGATGGCGAGGGCCATTTGCTCGTCCTCCTCTCTCCTTATCCTTTCCTCCTCCTCTTGTCACTTCTTCCTTCGTTCTTTGAGATTCTTCTTCTACCTTCCAAAAGAATTCCTCCTCTTCTTCTTGCTTCTTCTTGCTTGGGATTTTCAATAAGATTTTCTTCTACTCCCCTTGGCTTGATGGGACCAAACCCACCCCACCTTGCTCACTCACAATCATTTCACTGGACTCATCATGTTGTTGTTGAGCTCGAGATTGAATTCCCTTCTTTCTTGTAGCTTGCTTTGCCTTCTCTCTCTATGGCTTGCTTGCTTCTTTATTTCCCACCTTTCTTGCTCTCGGAGATGTTGATGGGTTTTGTGGGACTAGAGAGAGGTACTGCTCGTGGGTGGGAGATCTCATTGGAGTCTCCCCTACTTCCTCTTTCCTTTCCATCCCTCCCACTGCTTCTTGGATGATGGCAGTCAGTACCCCCCAAATCCTATCAAGGATGCTTTTAATGCAAGTTTTTTTCTATCCAATTCGATTGTGGTGACAAGTGACTCCCCTCCTATAGGTCTCTAGTGTGATGACAATGCCTTGGTTGATGACTCAGTCGTCTTATAGATATAGGCATTCAAGTCTACTTCATCTAGGCCCCTGCTGCTACAATAATTTCAAGCATCAGAAGCACTAGAATCCAAGCCATGAGGGTATTATATCAATGATTAGAAAACAGGGCTTGCACCATCTTGGCATGTAACTAGATGACATGGTCAGGGATGTCTAATAGACTGATTCTGTCATTGGTGTGAACCTTTGTCTTGAGCATCTTCAACATGCTATAAACATCCCTTTTTGATATTTTCCCCTATGTATTGGCCAACCCTAAGGCTTTCTCCACTATCTCCAGGCTAAGCACAACCTCTATTCTTTTAGGGGAGCCTTCCTTCCTGATAGTTATTGTGCCACTGTTCTTTCTTATGTCAAAGGTCCTCAGGAATCCCATGCATCTGCATAGTTCATCTTTTGGCCCACCTTCTCTACGTATCTATGAAGATTGCACCGGTTGACTATTTGTCTCACCACTTCTTCCTTGTTTACCAACTCTTCCAAATTACTGATGTTGTAGTACTTCGATTGGTCGTAGACTTGTGTTTGACTAGCCAGTCGATACTTGTTGTGCTCTTCCTCTGAGAATGGAAGTTGGCCTACCATCTCAAGTTCCTATTATGGCACAACAGCTTACAATTAGCTCCTTTGAGAGTAAATTTTGCAAAAAAGAAAAAAATTTAAGATCGAGCATCATGGAATGGTGCGAAGTTTCAATAAGGAATGCAAACTTTTTATACTTCAAGCAATCCACACATTCCAAGCACGAATTTCATAAAAGATTTTCTGGAAGTACAAAGTTTTCTTTATTCATCCTTTTTTGCTTTTGGAATTTGATTTGGATTTTTGAAGTTCAAGTCATGTTTTCTTTTCCACCTTACCTCCTCCCCCCCGTGAATGATGAAAATATTTCCTAGGATTGGAGAGTGAAGGGGTAAGGGCATTTAAGTGTATGCTTACTATGCTTTACTTTGTCATGAGTCAATCGTAAAAGTTTGGGTTATACTCCAAGTGGTTGTAACGGTCCATGTCATAGGGTCTAATGTCTATGTGTGTAATGTAGGTCAGGACATCAGTGAGAAAGTCACCAGAGTTCATTCTACTAGCAATATGTAGTTCTTCCTCGGTCAGGATTCAATTGAAAGAGGGGTGGGCCATGACATATTTCTCTAAAGGTTGTTTGCATGTGATGGCCAAGACTTAGAACGAGGTAGGAGCCACATAGGTAGGGTTGTACTCAACGGTTTTGATTGCACATCTCTGCTCAGCATTGGTCATGATTTGGTAGTCCCCTTGTTCTCATTGGAGATGCAGAGCATACCATTTTCACAAAAAGGAAGAGTCAAAGTCAACTAGCTTTGTCAACTCTTTTAGATCTTGGCTTGTTGTTGCAGAGACCTTGCTCCTATAATAGGATGTGATCAGCCTTTGTTGCAATTCTTCTTTGGTCAGGATTTGATCGAAATAGAGGTGGGCAATGACATATTCCTCCAAAGGTCATTTAACACATGATGGCCAAGACTCAAAATGAGGTAGGAGCCACATATGTAGGATTGTACTTAGTGGTTTTAATTGCACCTCTGCTCGGCATCGGTCATGATTTAGCAGCCCCCTTGTTCCCATTGGAGACACAGAGTATACCATTTTCGTAGAAATGAAGAGTCATAGTCGGCTAGCTTTGTTAGCTCTTCTAGATCTTGGCTTGTTGCAGAGACATTGCTCCTACAATAGGATGTGATCAACCACCCATTATGTCCAAGCTTGCTCTCAAGAGATCTCGATGTCAATCAATTATTCGGCTAACTTGGGAAACTTGACGAACACAAACTCATAGTCCTCCCAAGTGCATGGCAAGGAGCGCACTTCCATTACTAATGTCTCATCAAAGAGGCCTAAGTCCAGTCATTCATAGTTCCTGGCTAGTGTGGTGAATGTGGTGTCCAAGCATCTGATGTAGGTGACTAAGTCATCCCGCGTATTCGCATGGCCAACATAAGGATAGATCTACACTTATAGGAGGGCCTACTACCTACGGGGGGTTGGGGTTTGGTTGAACTTGATAGCTCAACTACTAATGCATGTCTTATGGTCTATTCAATGGGGTGTCTATTGGCCACTTGTGTGGTGGATTAATCCTGCAACTCAATTGATGTACTACTCCCTCTCGGCATGTGGAGTAGTTGGGACATTGGAAGGGTTAGGTTGAGTTGGCATAGGGCTAGCTAGTTGTGGCTTTGGTTGATAGACTCATTGAGGTTCTATGGATGTGGTGCTTTTTTAGTCAATGGATTTCTCATTCCTAGCTGGCTCACCACTTTGTGGAGATGAGCTAGAGGGCCTAGACTAAGGACCACGCATGTCATTCCTAGTCTTGGGTAGCCAAATCTAATTTTTGCCTTCATACTAGCCTTGAGTACGCAAGTAGTGTGAGCTTTGCCTTTAGGACGTGATATTCTATGGTCACGGGTTCGTGAGGGTTGGCTTCTAGGTGGCTGCAGTTGTCGTTTGAGCACCCATTTGAGCTGTTGCTAAGTGAATTTGGACGTGTCTCCAAAAAATTTAGGTTGTAGTCAATTTTTCTTAGCAGGATGGGACAAGTTACGACCCCCCTCCTTAGACCTTGCATTAGGTTCCTCTACCGGTGGCATCACAGGCTTTGATGGAGATGCACTACCCTTGCTGAAAGTCGTCACTATCCGAACATTGCCAATGATGGTCAATGTGCTACGAGTCATACTCGACATTGCAGTGTGCTTGTTTCTTGAATGCATGTCCTAGCGATGATTCTTTATCAACAGCCTTGGTATTAGTAGGCATCACATAGAAGATCATAGGTGGGCTTTTAGTCTTGATAGAGACTGCTATTTTGCATTTTCCTAGCAATGAGTAGGATTGTCCTCCAAATGGGTTGAGTTTAGTGTTGGTAGGCTACAGTTTGGGGGGGGGGGGTGGGGGGCTGACCAATGAGGTCCAATGATCATGCGTAAGGGTATTATAGTCAGCTCCCTCGTCAATGAGTGCATCAAAGAGGCAATCATTGATATGCATAGGTAGGCACATGCCATTGCTTCCTCACCCTCTTCCTCAATCTCAATAATGGTGGCTACTTTTATGTTTATAGGAGGTTCTAGAATTGGAGGCTCATGAAGTGGATGCATTGGGGGTAGTACTTCTTGAAGGAGACTGCCATTGAAGAAGCCTATGCCCTCTCCTTCTAGGGTCTTGAGCTCTAGATCGCTAGTTTGAGTAATGTTGTAGACCCTGAAAGGCCCCAATCCTCTGAACTTCATCGTCTGCTCATTGCCCTTTATAGAGTATAGTAGCACTAGATCGCCTTGCCCAAAGACATGTTATTTAACATGTTTGTCAAACTAGCTTTTGTGTCTTGCCTTTTTGCAGATTAGCACATGGGTAGCTAGGATTTGGGTCTAGCTCTGCCAAGCGTTATGTCCATGTCTCCTTGCCATCCCTTCTCTCTTGCACTGCCACTCTTAAGCTTGGAGCAAAAAACTCCACTGGTGGTAGGATCGCTTCGGTCCCATAGGTAAGCTTGAATGGTTTTTTCCCTACGGCCATCTTATAGGCTATCTTGTAGGCCCATTGCACTGCTATGAGTTTATTTTCCCAGTCATTGTGTGAGGTAGAGACTACCTTAGTGAGGACGTTCACTAGGACCTTTGTTTGTGGATTCCGCCAGACCATTAGCTTGAGGGTAGTATGGTGATGATTTTCTATGGATGATCAAGAATGTGGATAGAAAATGGGCAATTACTTCATTAATGAAGTGTGTGCCTTGATCATTAACTTGCTTAATTGGGTAGCTAAATAGTGAGATCGCGTGCTCCCAAAGAAACTTGGCCATGGTCCTAGCATCATTCTTCCTGGTGGGGTGAGCTTTGGCCCATTTTGTGAGATAATTTGTCACTACAATGATATACTTGGCCTACGAGCACTGCGTTGTGGGGCTAATTGGCCCAACGAAGTCGATCCCTCACTTTTCAAAGGGTTGTTGTGCTATTACCGGGGTCAACTTCATCTTGTCCTTACGAATGGGTACTTTGGTCCTTTGACATTTGTCGCAATGCTTCATGAACTTAGCATCATCGCGGAATAGGGTGGGCCACCATAGCTAAGATTGCAACACCTTGCGTGCTATAGCGTCTCGGCTAAAGTGTCCACCAACAATTCCACCATGTGCTTCAACAAAAGCACCTCATGCATTTCATGCTCACACATGCATCTTCATAGTAACATGTCCTATCCTAGTCTAGAGAGCTAGCCGGCAATTAATTAATAGGGCTAAATCTTAAGGATAAGGTGCTTTAGCCTAGCCTTCTCTATAGATCTCTCAAACAATCCATGCTCTAGGACTTGGACTATGTCATTTTCCCAATACGGCATTAGATCGACCCTGAAAATGTCTCTCTCACTAGACATACTAAACAAGTGTGCATCATGCAAGTCATCTATGATGCCCTGTCTAGTGGCTCCTCCTATGGGTATGCATGATGTATGGTCTACCATGTAATGTTGCTTACCCTTGTGTACAACCAAAAGTCAACTTCTAGAAGCACAAGCAACCACCTACTAATGTGTCTTGTAGTGCACGGTTTGTTCACTAGATAAAGCAAGGCTTGACGGTGGTCAACAAAAAAGACAAAGGGCATAGCCAAAAGATAACGACGAAACTTCTTTACAATGAATACCATGGCTAGGCCTTCCCTCTTTGTCATACAGTAATTCATCTCTATATCCATGAGTTATCTGCTAGCAAAGCTCACAGGATAATCAAGATTATGTTCACTAGGTTGGCACAAAATAGCTCCTACGGCGAACTTTGATGCATCAATGTGCACATGGAATATTATGTTTCAATATGGGGCTCGTAGAATTGATGCGATTGTGATAAACTTTTTTAGTTCCTTGTAGGCACATTGGCATTCCTCGGTCCACTCAAATTTGATCAACAATTTGTAAAGGGGCCTAGCAATCAATGCATAGTTTGAAACCAATCGCCGATAGTACCATGTGTGCCCAGGAAGCACTGAACGGCCTTATAGTTTGTGGGTAGTGGTAGATCAACAATGACTCTAATTTTGGAGAAGTCGGTGTGGCAATGCCATTCTTAGACACCACGTTCCCTAGGGATACATCCATGCTTCAACCAGAACTAGCACTCCAAGGGCTTCAAGGAGATGCTATACAGCCTACACCACTCAAGAGCTATACGAAGGTTATCTAAGTGTTCCCTCCAGAGCTAGAGTGAACACATAGACCATCCACAAACACCTCCAGTTCTCGTCTAAGCATGTCTTTGAAGATGGTACACATGAGGCACTGAAAGGTAGCTGGGACACTCGTTAGCCCAAATGGCATGACTATGTAGGCAAATACGCCCCATTCCATTGCAAACTCTGTCTTATGCCTATTGTTTGGGTGCACTTGCACTTGATTATAATCTAAGAATTCATCTACGAAACTGTAGGCCTCCTTTTCTACTACTCTTTTGAGCATGCGCTCCGTGTAAAGGATAGTGAATATTTATCTCTCTTCATCACAACATTAACCTTCTCATAGTTTACACACACCCAAATCTTTACGTTCTTCTATCAGGACAACCACTATGGGCAATACCCAGTCCGTGTGCTCAATTTCGTAGATGAATCTAGCCTTCAACAACTTATCTATCTCTTCCTTGATGGCATGTGCATGCTTTGGATTCATTGGGCATGGCCGTTGTTTAACAAGTGTTGTATCAGAAGTCATTGGTATGTTATGGGTCACGACCCTCGGATCAACTCCTTTGATTTCATCTAAGGACCAAGCAAATATATCTATGAACTCTCATAGGAGAGCAACAAGATTAGCCTCCTCTCTCTCAGTTAGGTCATCAACTATGAACATGGGTCGCGGCTTTTCCCCTTCCCCTGCCAAATTGGCTTCTTGACCTTAGCAAGCCCTTCGATAGGTTCATTTTCTTGCCCTTGCCTCTTAGCTCCTAACAAGACCACTACCATGTTGCCCTTTTGGAACTTTGTGAAGCACTTAGGTAGGTCCTGGGGCTTTTGTTGTTCTTCGACATCCAATCCCCTTGGCTAATTTCTCTTGCCCTCCTTGAACCGCTCGTGCCTTAGGTGGATTGGGAGGTCCCCTTTGGTGTGTTTAGCCTTAAGTGGTTGGGGCATTTCCAGGTTGCTCTCATAGCTCACTTTTGACTCGAAGTCAAACTCACAACCTTCGCTAGAAGAAGGAGTTTCCCTTGGTGGTTGCAACTCCAAGGCTAATTATGTTCTAAGGAGTGGTGTGACACCTGCTTGAACTAATCCACCTTGCTCGTAGTCTATTTCCCCTAGGTTCTCCACCAACCAAGTACGGTCACATTCTATTGTAAGGACTCCTCTTTCAATCCTAAAAACATTGGCTTTTTGTGGCTTGGAGTCTACTCATATTTGCTCAATCACTTGGATGTCCATGTCATACTCTATTGTGCCGGCTTCTTCCTCACTTTTCGCATTTGTAGAGTAGCAGTCTTCATACTCATCATCCAAATTGTTATCTTCTGTATGCTCATCATCTCCTAGGTTTCTATTCTCAACCCTCTTCTCATCCGTGATCTCAGTGCCCAATTGTATATCAAGTTCAAGTTGTGCACTTGGGTCCACCGCCACTTTGGCTCTCTAGGAGATCCTTGAGGGGTTTGAGATTGGCAACTAGGTTACTTGCTTGTCCTCTTGTCTAGTAGTCAAGGATCCCTTGGAGTTGGAGTTTTTTAGACAAAATGTGGAAACGGATAGGTATTGGTTGTCTGTTAGAGCTCCTAGCCATCATGTAGAGTGGTACCAATGGTGGGACCCTACTCTTTGACAATAGCTGAGGTGATGTGACTTTTTGGGACTCACCAACTACCTTGGTAGCTTGCTTATAATCCTCCTCTTTATCTAAGAATGGTAGATCAATGGTGCCTAGCACATGCATCCAATCCCTTTTGTCCTCCAGGCAAGGGATATACTTTGTTAGTGGCCCATAGGATTTGCTAACTTGTGAGTCTCCTTTCAACATAGTAGAGATGGCATCTAGGTCGACCATAGTAGTCTTCCAAGTATCCATCTTGACTCTTATAGCCTCCAATCTGTTGCCTAAGAGTATGAGACAGTTGCCCCAATCTTCTATCACTCATGCATTTCGCATTGATAACCGGCAAATCAGTGCAAATAAAGGCACAAAAATGTGCTAAACATAGAAACATCCTTTGCAAACTAACACTTTGCTTTTGTACCCTTTTGTTAAAATTTCAAATATGAAGCAATGTAAAATGAGTAGTCCAAAAGAGACACACTATAAAATATTTCTAGGAAAAGGAAAGGTCAAACCCTTTTGTCTCATTCCAAAAATTGAAGGGTCTTTTAGACCTTAGCCAATGTATGCAAATTTGAAATTTTATAATTCAAGAAAGGAAAAGGAGGTGGTTACAGCCGTGGGATTTGGGGAGGTGGGAGGTTGAGGTGGTTACACCCTCTCTCTTCCTTTATCTTCTCCTCTCACGGTTCACTTCTTCCTCTCTCATTTTGGCACAACTCTCATCTTCCTTGTTCTTGCTTCCCTCTCTTGTGCTCCTTTGCAAGATCTTATGGAGAGTGAGGAAGAGGAAGAGGGCGAGGATGGAAGAATTTCTCTCAATTTCTTGTGTGCCTTCCTCTTGTGTGTTTGGAGAGTATGGATTCTTGGTGAGAAGGAGAGTTTTCTTGCAGGTTTTTATGGCCAGCAATGTATTTGCAGCCTCTCTTGGCCGGTTCGTGGTTCTCATGGTGCCGTGGCAGGGTGCCCTTCATTTGGTCACTGGCCGGGAAAGAGGTGGCTATGGAGCTTGCAAGGAAGAGGGGTTTTGAAGCCATTACCATGATAAGAGATGGTGGGAAGATCAAGAACCAATGCTCCACATTGTTACACTTGACGAGTTGCAAAAGAAGATGGTAAATGAATCAATCTACTTATTCCAAAGTTGCTGCTGCTACTCTGATAGCCGGGTGGCATCCATCTATTATTGCCAATATCTTTCTTCTCCACCAATCTCACCTACTTCCCCATCCATCACCTAGTGCATCATGTAGCGGTGTTGCTACAGAATTTCCAAGCCTGCTACCATTCGCTCAATGATGCCCAAACACACACAGCATTGTGCACCAACATCCGGCCAGCCTTGCAGGACCGCAATGTACACTGTCGAGAAAGATGCGTCTGCCAAGTGTGGAACAGACAAAGTTCAGCAGCATAGACTCCACCACAATGTCCACTCCGACATCGTTATCCTACATCGAAGATAACACTACAGTGTCCGAGTGTAATAATGAGGTGCGGTTCTGCTATCACGAGACGAACTGGCCCAATAGTGTCCATGATAATGACGATGAAGACAATGATTGCCCAACTGAGACCTCTACCTCAGACGACGACGGTGATGGGTTTGGCTCAGATGAAGACGCTATGGTGATGGGGCAGAACCCAGAAGCTCCAGAATGACTTTCAGTCACTCAATAGTCGATCCTCTACGCAACGTCGGATTTACAAGAATGGACTTCTTCTTGCAGCAGTGAAATCAACGACCGTCATCTGTTTCCATGTTGCGAAAATTTATTGGCTTCCATTTCTTTCCTTATCCTCCAAGATCAATTTTGAAAAAAAAAAAGAAGAAAAAAAAAGTTAAACAACTTTCCTACAATGCTTTATTCATATGGTTGATTTTCTTCTTTCTTGTGCCTTCTCTCACCACAGAATTCCCATGCTCATCAATCCACACAAGCCATTACTTTGTTTTGTTTCAGTTTTTCTAATTTATCATCAATAAAACTTTCCCTCACTTTTCCTTTCATTTATTTTTTGGGTGGGAGAACTTCAATGTTTTATCCGTAGTAAGGGTGTACTTTGATTCCATATCTTTTGCGGGTTTCTAGTTGTGCTTTACTAGTGGTTATCTTTCATTCTATATTGAGTGTGATGTTGCTCTTGTTTACAAATTGTTGAAAAGCCCTATCTTTTGAGTATTTTCTTGTAGTTTTATTTAGCATGTGTTTAAACCTAGGCTTCAACGTCCTAGTTGTGTGTGTATTTTTTGTGATTATTTTCCTTTCCAAATCCAATGACAATGAAGAAAAGAAATGAAGATCGACCCAACGATGAAGATGAAGATTTTTTGCAAGAGCTGATTGTGGTCCTTCTTCGAATTTGTTCGCGGGGACGCTTCACACTTAAGTGTGGGAGGAAATGATAACCGGCAAATCAGTGCAAATAAAGGCACAAAAATGTGCTAAACATAGAAGCATCCTTTGCAAACTAACACTTTGCTTTTGTACCCTTTTGTTAAAATTTCAAATATGAAGCAATGTAAAATGAGTAGTCCAAAAGAGACACACTATAAAATATTTCTAGGAAAAGGAAAGGTCAAACCCTTTTGTCTCATTCCAAAAATTGAAGGGTCTTTTAGACCTTAGCCAATGTATGAAAATTTGAAATTTTATAATTCAAGAAAGGAAAAGGAGGTGGTTACAGCCGTGGGATTTGGGGAGGTGGGAGGTTGAGGTGGTTACACCCTCTCTCTTCCTTTATCTTCTCCTCTCACGGTTCACTTCTTCCTCTCTCATTTTGGCACAACTCTCATCTTCCTTGTTCTTGCTTCCCTCTCTTGTGCTCCTTTGCAAGATCTTATGGAGAGTGAGGAAGAGGAAGAGGGCGAGGATGGAAGAATTTCTCTCAATTTCTTGTGTGCCTTCCTCTTGTGTGTTTGGAGAGTATGGATTCTTGGTGAGAAGGAGAGTTTTCTTGCAAGTTTTTATGGCCAGCAATGTATTTGCAGCCTCTCTTGGCCGGTTCGTGGTTCTCATGGTGCCATGGCAGGGTGCTCTTCACGCATCCAAGGTCGGCTTAACAAGACATCGTAGTCCACTCCCTTCATGCCTATGAAGTTCATTGAGATCTGGACTCCCGCAATATCTTCAAGGGCCAGTCTTTTAGCACTCAAACAGTCTGACCTTCATTCTATTAGCCAACATGACATTAAACCTTGCGGTCTCCATAGGTGGGTTATCCCAAGCCTATAAGATTGCATGGCTGAGTATAGTGACTCCTACTCCTATGTCTACAATTCCCTTTCTTGTAGCATCTCCTAATGTGTTGACAAGCAAGACTGCATGCATTCTTGTGCCTTCCCAAAAAGCATTCATGTGCAATGACTTAGGCATTGAGTTCAAAGTTAATCTTGGTGTGTGCTACTGCATTATGGTCAAGCAAGTCAGTCACGCCAAGTTCATCATGTCGTTCTATCCACTGTTTCAACCCCACATGGATACCTAGACTACTTGAGTGATTGCATCATGACCAAATCTACCACAATTGGCATTGGGTCTAGATCTAAGATCCATGCACTCGGTTGGAAGGTGGTTTCCTCTGCAATGTATACATTGCACATGAGGTTGTGTAGGCCTTCTCATCATCTCTTGAACTTTAGCCAACTCTAGCTTCATGTTTGCCAACTCCTGCCTCTGATCAACATTCTTTCCCTTGTCTTGGGTGGGTGCTCCATGAAGAGATGTCCTGAATCCCATATGCACAGTGAGGATAGTGGAGAAGATCGAAAGCTATAAAAGCATGTACTTGGTTCACTTTTTAATGCAATGCTACTGTACTTTGTACTTAGAGTCTGTAACTCTATCCACTCAAGATTGTGTTTATGAGTCCAAGCTAATCTATCTTGGAACCTAATTCACTTGAGTGAAAGTCTGTGTCTAGTCATCAGTCTTCATGTCTCTTGCTTACAAGTTCAAGCCTCCATAGCTAAATTGTGTTCAAGATCCATGTTTGTCAACATGGTATCAAAGCCATGGCGAGCTCAGTTTACATCTTCTCCATGCTTCTCCAACTTCTCATAGCTCAGCTCTAGCTCAGGACAAGTGTTTGAGTTCATCTCCTACTTTATTCTCACACATTTCTTCTTGGTCACCATAGCCAGATTGCACCTAGGTACCTTTAGTTGAGCACTTAGATCTCATCATATAGGTGATTTCAACTCGAGGTGTCTTCTGGGGAACTCTTCATCTACTCACAACGTAGTTCTCTATCACATCAAGTGTGACATTGTTCACTGTGGAGCCCGACATTATGACAATTTGACCTCGTTGTCCTGTCTATGCCAGATCTCGGTCATACTGTTGTCACCAATCAGACAGTTTTCCATTCCACCTGCGAGCATAGGGAAATTAAAGCTTACCATATGGGCCATCTCCTCATCGAATATATTGATGAATGATCCACGAATCGAGCTACTACAATTGAATACTCAATCACATGTGTAATCCTAATTCCACCATAGCTCACTTACACTAAGAACTCATAAAACTCCTGATTTTTCTCACTACAGTGTCTGCCACCTTGATCCAAGTGTGAACTCAGTCCCCAACAAAGACTTCAACAAGAGGAAGGTTTGAGAAACCTAAGCATCAACATCAAGGTCTTCATTCAAGTCATAGTATCTATTGATACTCAAATAGTGCTTCTTGGCACTTGAGTTTTTCAACTCACTCAAAAGTAACTCACCTTTTGATTCCTGTTTTGAAAATTAGTCTCAGGTTGTGTAATGATTTAAAGTCACATTGATCAAATCCCTTGTAAATCTCAATCTTCTTGTAAAAGGATAGACACTGCCCGAGTGTTTTCGTGGTAAGACCTCCTTCTAAGATGACTAAACTGGAATAGATAGCAAGTTTAATGGTGAAGGCTTTCACCTCATGAGAAAAGACCTTTGGGATCTCTTTGAGGAAGATGATGCAGATGATAAGAAAGAAGATGCTAGTGAGGAAGATGCTGTAGAAGAAAAACAAAGGCATGGAAGAAGATGAACAACAAAGCTCTAGGCATTATTGCTTGGGGTCCATCAGATGATGTATTACACCACATATTTGGCATCAAGGATGGAAGGCATGGGAAGAACTTGACAAGATCTTTGGTACATAAGCAAAGAACTCAAAGGTAAGATTACCTATGTAGTTTTATAAGCTGGATGTAAAAGATAGTTCATCTATGATTGCACACATCAATAAGTTCAAGAGCCTTAAACCTTAGCTAGCGACTCTTAAAAAGAACATTGATGAGGATGAGGCAATAGCAGTGCTACTTGCCACTGTTAATCACGAACCATATGAGAACCTTATTTCAACACTAAGTAATGTTCCCAGTCTCTGACTTAAAGATATTGAGCACTCTCTTCTTGATGAAGAGAATAAACAAAAGAATAAGAATGCAAAAGATGGTATCCCATCATCTAGGGAAAATCTCTTATACACCAAAGGAGCTGTTGACCCAAAGGAAGAGGTCGAGGATTCAACACCAACAACAAAATTCAAGTGACATGTCATTATTGTGGTAAGATTGGCCATATTGCCAATGAATGTTTTCACAAGAAAAGAGCATAACAGATGCAAAATGACCACCACCAAAGTCAGTTCATGAATGAAGAAGAAGAAGAAGATGCTTCAGCTACCATCAATAACTCTGACAGATTGTTCTAATAAAATTGTTCCCATAGTGGATTTGCTTTGTAAAAACCCTTGCCAAAGATGTAAAGCCTCAAGCTTTAACTTGACTAGGCTGCCTATGAGTTAGTCTCCCAGGCCATGTTATCATGTAGGGGGGGGGGCAAAAGCCAACAAGTGTAGTGGGGGTGTTGAGAAATAACAAATGATGTATCCTCCAGGAAGAGATGTCATGAGTTCCATATGCATAGTGAGGATAGTGGAGAAGGTGGAAAGCTATAAAAGCATGTACTTGGTTCACTTTTGAATGCAATGCTATTGTACTTTGTACTTATTGTCTGTAACTCTATCCACTCAAGATTGTGTTTATGAGTCCAAGCTAATCTATCTTGGAACCTAATTAACTTGAGTGAAAGTCTGTGTCTAGTCATCGATCTTCATGTCTCTTGCTTACAAGTTCAAGCCTCCATAGCTAAATTGTGTTCAAGATCCATGTTTGTCAGCAAATCTTTCACCAATGGTCATAGCCCTTTCTAAAGTTCTAGAGACAATGTTGTCTCGAGTTGTGGGCCTTGAGCTCCTCTCCTTGAGTAGGTCATCCACTCGTACATAGCTTCTTCGAAGACCCTAGCTAGCACATCCCTTTGCAGGGTTGAGTTGCTCACCAAGGCCTTGTAAAGCTCTTTGCTTCGGATTCCACTTATGAACACTACGAAGACCACTAGTTTGCTAGGTCGCTTTGCAGCTAGGATTCTCTTAAAGAGACTTTGCACATGGGTGACATAGTCGCAAATATCCTCCTTGTCCTTTTGACTAACATTCATCAATCTAACAATGACGTTGCCAAAGTATCCAACCTCAAAGAATCTCTTGATGAAGAGACTCTTGAGCTTATTAAAGTCATTGCATTCAGCATTGTCTAGACTAGTGTACCACGTTCGTCCTTTGTCCCCGAGGCAAAGTCCGAAAGCTTGTATGCTTTGAGCAAGGTCTGTGAGGCCATTCACCTTGCATATTTGCTCAAACTGCTCCACAAAGCTGTATGGGTCATTGTCAGGCTGATACTTGTCGAGTTGCTTAGCAACCATAGTTATCTTGAACTAGCTCCTAGAGTTTGGGGTGATTCCTAGTCCTGTTAGCAATGTAGTCGCTAGTGCTGCTCCATAGCTGTGTTATCTAAGAGTTGCTTCATGAGAAGCTCGCTTAGCATAAGACCAACCTCTAAGGCTCTCTCCCTCTTGACATTTGGTCTTGTTCTAAATCTATTGGCAAGAGCTAAGACACATTGAACCTCACATATTTCTATGTCTTGTCTCAACTTTTGAGCTTGTTGCTCTCGGTTGTAGATTGTCATGCTTTGTAGTGCTTTTCTTGTCAACCTTCTCTCCTCCTCTAGATTGGCTAAGATGTCCTCGACTGGTCTACCATGATGCTCCATTTTGGTTTGTAGGTCATATTAGGTCATTAGTTGTTGGGTGTCGACTAGGAATTCTCCCAAGTCAAGCTCATCATTTTTTGAGTTGGCACTGGTTTCTGATATATTGCTGACTTCTTAAGCAATTAGGGAGTCGATCAGATTGATCAAGTCAGGTAGAATTGCATCCCTAATCATGATTCTTGTTGTTGCTCCCTAAGCGACTTGACAGTTCAAGTCTCTCAGTGTTCGGTTTGGGGTCCTTGGCACGCCAAATGTTTAATTGATGCAGTGTGTGAATCCAATGAAAACAATACACTGCAGCATACACTTTTCCTGATTCTTTCATGCGTTTAACAACCACTCTAGCTAGGTTTTTCTTGTCTCTACAACATCCTAAATGTATGATCTGAAGGGTAGCAGGTTTGGTCAATTAGTCCGGGTCTCTATTGGGACACGGACTGAGGGTCAGTGTCGCAGTCATTTTTTGAACCCCGCCAAATCTTAGCTCTCGAGTTAATTGGCTCTATTGCCCTATTCACTCACTTGGGGATCCACTGGGTGTCCCATAGTTAGGGCTTGGCCTCTACAAAGTCCAATGAGGTCAGAGTTTATCAAAGTTTGATGTTCTCGTCCCCATTTGATTTGTAGGTTTTTCCATCTGATCCTTGAATCGACTATTCAATTCTAGCTTATTTGATTCTTCAAAGTTTTGTCTGATTGGACAATATGATTGCATCTAATTTTGAAAATTAGACAACTTCAAGGTAGTCGAATGGTCCAATTCTAGGAATCGGACGGTCCGAATGTGGCGGCGAAAGTTTCAAAATGACGAAAATTTTATCAAATTTCACACATACCTAGAGATCAATCTTCCAACTATGATCCTCGAAGTAATTAACCAACACAAAGGCACACTCAAAGCTTACCTGCAGGGCTTGAAAGCGAGATGGTAAAGATTGCCAAGCATGAAATGGTTTCAAGTCGTGTAGCTCTCTCTCTCTCTCTAACTCAAAAATGACAAATGAGCTCTCTCTTTGCCCTTTTGGCTTCTTAAACCCTTTCTCTCTTAACCCAGTTACTTACCCTTCTCTCTCTTTGCTATCCTAGTGCCTTAAAGCCCTCTTTTCCCAAATTTTTCCCTATTTTGGGCTTGCTATTACAACAAAACCCTGCTATGTATTTCTTTGTTTTTTTTAATTTTCCTTACCTAAATGTATTCAAATCACAAGCAACAACTTACACTGCTCCAATCTACTTCCCTAAATCCAAAAAAACTAGAAAAACTTACTTGCAAAAAGAGATTGAATACCTCTTCAACTCTCTCACTGCCTATCTATCTCAAGCACCGGTTCGGGGCAAAACCCTACTTCAATGCTCAATTTGGAGCGTGCAAGCACTCAAAGCTTGAATCTGTTGTCCTAGCAATAGAACCACAATGTGGGAGCTTCTCACTTGA